>NW_007738725.1:24218-28103 GCF_000696425.1 Galeopterus variegatus | reverse complement strand
ATGATGGCTGCCATGGATGACACAAGACGGCCAGACCATGGTCAAGGGCCCAAGCATCTGTACAGATGTGCACATGTGCCATCTGTTGGCCAGAGCGTGAAGTGCTAAGCTAATGACTGCCTGCAGTTTGGCCAATTGTACAGCCCTTGGATTTTGTCCTTTATCGGGAACACCCACTTAAGGGATAAAAAGCAGCAGCTCTCAAACAAGGTTCAACACGTGTATGGTGACAACACCATCACCAAAGCGTATGGACTCCCACTGCTGCTCATCCAGGTAATCCTAAGGGGCTCCCCAGGTAGGCAAGGGGCCTGGGAGAGGAGCGATCTCCTCCAGCACTGGGGCATCTGGTAAGGGATTGAGGATATGGGAGGCCAGCTCCTCATCCGTGTGGGACACTGTAGAGAGCCCAGGTTTGGCTCCATCCAGTAGCAAGGAGGTCTCAGTGGCCATGCTGAGCCTGGGGGGCCTGCTTCCATGAGCCAAGGCATAACGTGCAGCTGGATACGGAGGGTCACGAGATCAGCCTCCATTTCTAGGAGGGTCCAGTATGTGGCTGGCACTTGCTACTCTAGTGGCGTGTAGCACGGGGCAGAGGAGGGCAGTTTCTTCCGTTGAAAGGCCATGGGGAATGTAGGGCCATTACGTGTGGTGTTGTAGGGTGGTGTGGGGACTCCAGGAGGTTGCAAAAGCCTCTACGCTGAAACAGCCCCTGGGAGCGCTGACGAGAGCGCCTGTTGTATTGCAATTTGGACAGATTACAGAGCAATTGATGGCAGGGGCTCCCTTCAAGGTAAGCCAATTTGCAAATAACCACGGGCAGATTACAGAGCAATTGATGGCAGGGGCTCCCTTCGAGGTGGGCCAATTTGCAAATAACCACACAAATGGGCCTAAGTAAAATTAGTAAATGAGGAATGTGTTGCCTCCAGAACCCAAAAAAGGCTAAGGGACATTGAACTTGTATCAACACTGGTAGTGTTGAGAGGGTCAATAAATGGTCCCTGACAGCGTCAGGGATGGAGCAGCCTTTAGTTTGCCAAATAACTTTCAGCAATTTAACTGAGGCGGGGCCTTGCATTGCATGCGAGGCAATGACCTACCCCCCTTTTTGTGAATTCCTGTGTGAGTCTTGTACGTCCCGAATGAATGTGCCAAATGAAGCCATGCTGTGTCATGACTGTGCTCACGGGGAAGGTTAGATGCGGTTAAGATCTTTCCAGCACGATGACAGGCGTGTTGAGGTCTACCCCACGAATCGTCGTGGAAGGGTGTATCGCGTCCTGTCAGAGGTGAGTGAAGCCAAACTGCGGCTGAGAGGCGGTTGAAATAAGCACTGAAAGGGACCTACTAGCCAAACTTCTGACTGTAAAGTACTTACCAGTCACTGACGGATGGAGTCAGTCAGTAATTTCAACAACATAGGGTGTGAGTGCCTTGATGGGCGGGGCCACAGCATTCACGTTGCGGAAGTCCACCATGAGGTGACGTCCATTCTGTCCAGGGTAAAGGTAGGTAATCTCGTGCTCTGAAATGGAGAAGAGATGGGGATAATCACCCCTTCTGTCCATAGGCTTTGTGTACTGGGTTCCAAACCTTGAAGACTCGGTGTTCATTTCGATGGGACCTTTGGTTGCTGTTGCTGTTGTTTTTAAACTAGGGAGGAAGGGGTTGGTCATTGACAATTTTAACTGTTAGTAAGGTCCATAGGGTCCCATTTCTTCAAGCTGGTTGAAAGTGCCAAAGAATTTCCTTTCAACTGATGACTTGCCGCGTCAGAGCATCCGTATCCAGCATGGGCTGTTTGAGAGCAATGGGTGCTATGTCTATGGGGAATTTAGGCAAGGCAATCGTTTCAGGGGCAAAGGTGAGGCGTACCTGTTCGTCTATATCTTCGGTTCAGAAACTCCCTGGTGCCCTCATCCGCTTGCCCCGGTGTGGGGCAGTAGGGGAAGAGGGAGGGGAGAGCCATCAAAGCTGTCAGCAGTCGGACGCTCAAAAGCGGAGTCAGACTTTTTATTGCACACTGCTACCGTCATCCCATCACAGGTCTCCCCACCCGGGTGCCGGCCATCCAAACCCTGGTGTTTGCCTCTTTTCTCATTCCCGGTTATGCCTCCCACCCCCCGCCCCCAGAAAAGCCAAGGCCTTTTCTTCCTTGCCCGTGGGTTAAAGTGTAGGAGGAAAACCTGCCTTCACTGCTCAGCCATGACCCGGTTCTCATCCCCAATGTCCATTTAACTGTTGACCTGCCAGTCCGACTCCCAACTCCACAGAACCCTACCTCTCTGCCTCGTCACGCTGCTCAGCCATGACCCGGTTCTCATCCCCAATGTCCATGTAACTGTTGACCTGCCAGTCCGACTCCCAACTCCACAGAACCCTACCTCTCTGCCTCGTCACACGCCGGTCTCTTCCCTTTCTTTGTCCCTTCCCACCATCAGAGGACTCACAGAAATACAGGCACATCTCTTCCAAACTTGTAGACTTTTAATTGTCACCATAGTGCTTATCATTGGTGGATTTGAATCGGTGCTGGGCTCCCGTGGTTCCTGTGCTGGTTTCCCAGTCACCTGTGCCATGTCTAAGCCAACAGTGGCCTGCCCCAGGGCTCAGGACCTCCCTATATATCCTGTCCCCAGGATGATGAAGAGCCACACCCCTAGCTTTGATTGGTAAGCAGGGAGCTCCTCCCAGCCTGTGGTAGTCCTGGGGTGGCTTAGACATCACAACAAGCCTTCTGGTGGGTGCGGAGGTGAATGTGAGGGAGGCCAAAATCCTCCGGCTAGAGCAAGGGGGCACTTCCTAACCACCCCCTAAGGAGCCTTCCAAAACTGAACCTTCTTCCGTCTTCACTGCCACTGGTTCAGTTGTTCCTGAGCAAGGACTCACTCCCCGATGCACACACAAGCCAATACCACGGCACTGGCTTTTGCAGGAAGAAACGCTTTATTCGTGACGTCAACTGGTGTGGAGACAGGAGGGGCAGCTCTCAAATCTGCCTCCCAGAACCAGAAGGTGAATGGGCTTCAAGTCAGACTAGATGGCATGGCAAAGGGGGATAGGCAGATCAAGTCAGGAGCTGATTGGTCGATTCTGAATCAAGTCCTCTGATTGGTCTGATCCGGATCTGGCACCTTGGTAGAGAATTTTCAGGTTCCTGAGGCTCCAGGAGGGCAAGGTCCTCTAGCAGTGCATGCTCAGCTTATACCCTAGGAGACAAACTTTAAGGAGCTTGAGATAAGAAAATAAAACCTCTTTCGGCTGGTTCTAGGCAACGCAACCCTCGGTGCTGCTCCCGTGCCTCGCTCAGCCAGTGAGCGGGAACCGGTCTGTATGAGATAAGAAAATAAAACCTCTTTCAGCTGGTTCTAGGCAGGCGCAATTCTCCCCTTTGCCTTGTACATTTCTCAGCCTTGAGGGATTGGGGTGATGACCGCTCTGGCTACTGCCTGCTGGATAGGGATGTAGTTAGGGATGTGCGGAACGAAATTGTTTTGCACTTAATTGCAGTTTTCACAAACATTTCCCCAGTGGACTGCCATCATATTATGGGGAGAAGGTGATTTGCATATAGGAGTCAGACGACAAGTACAGAATTTTACCAAGAGAAGGAGAAATCCTCATATAAACAATATTACGATTCCCAGCTTCAGCAGGCCTCAAAGATAGACCTGATTCCTGATGGGATCCACGGAAACATGCTCTTGATCAGGTTAAGCCCACATTCCTCAGGAGACACCCCTTGGAGACAAGTGGCTTGCTGCCTAATTTTCTTCACATGAATTTTGACATCTGCAGAAGAGTTAGTATAAACACAAGACGATGTATTAACTATACCACAAACACCTCCCTGTTCAGCCAGCATTTAGTCTAGTGCTATGC
>NW_007738725.1:22977-23729 GCF_000696425.1 Galeopterus variegatus | reverse complement strand
ACACACACACACACACACACACACACATATACACATATTCTATTATATGACCTTTGGGAGAGAATTTCTTCACTTTTGCTGGGCTGCTAGGGCCAATGCTGTCTCTTTGGCATGTAGTTCCAAGTGACAGAAAGGCTCGTGACCATGCTTTCATGGGCTGCTACACCCCACCAAGGTAATATAGTTTGCCCAAAGGAGTATCCTGTTCCATCTTTTTGATGCCTTCGTAAACAGGATCTTTTAACTCTAGAAAAGAGTTTTAAAGAATTCATCTAATACCGGGTTTCACTGGAACTGTGGATGGAGATAGCTGGGACCAAAATTCCCTAGCAAACAAACTCCTCCCATCCTCCAGCGATCAAGGCATGGATAAGCCCAAAGGTGACTCTCAGCCCCACAAGCAGAGACATATCCCTCAGGGGCACACAAACTTCCTGTCATATTATAGAAATTGATTTTCTCCTCTTTTGGAAGACTGTCTGTGGTGCTGGCAAACCAGGGGTCAGTATAGGATATTGTCCAGGAGGTCCGATTTATGTTGAGGATTGATATAGGGGTTGGAATTCCCTTAAGATACACGTCCAATTTCCATGTCTCACAAATGTTAGGCGCAGTATCTCCCACATGCTCACTGGTGCATTTCTGCTGGATAACACATAGAGATGCTGGGGCAGAGAATTGAGTGGTATTAACGAGGCAGTTAATACCGTTTTGCTCATTTAAGCTAGGGTCAGAAGCATTGAAACTGATGC
>NW_007738725.1:14890-22910 GCF_000696425.1 Galeopterus variegatus | reverse complement strand
ACGAGGCAGTTAATACCGTTTTGCTCATTTAAGCTAGGGTCAGAAGCATTGAAACTGATGCATGCATTTCCTGAAACCATGGCTGGGCCCTCTACAGGAAGAGTTAAAAAGAAACGGGGAACAGGAGGTGAAGAATCTTGACTAAGAATCCTGACCCAGTAGGTTACACTCGGAAGTTTCCTATCACCCATGACGGTAAAATTCGGCAGCCTGGAGAAGTTTGTTACAGGCATGATTAGCAGGTCAGCGTGGTCTTGTACAGAAAATGGCTTTGGGTGACATATCCAACAGTGAGGAAGGTTTCCCAACTTTAGCCAAGGCCTGAGAGATCCTTATCATGGAGTTATCCTTCCAAGCCTGGGTGATTCCCAAGAGTCTCCACCCCAGAAGGATTGCTACTTTGGGAGTCAGAGTAAGAGAACCTATTATCTACATACAAATGATCAATTACAAGATCCACGAGATGAACTATACAAGCAAGTTCTCTATAAAACAGGACAGAGAAAATATTACTTGCGTTACTTAGCACTTCTTGAAAAGTAATTTCGAGTCTTCGACAGGCTCCCAGGAGTATTCAGGGACAGAGATGTCAGCAACCGTCCAGTGTTCGGATCGGGTCTGCCGATGACTTTTCGATCTGCAGAGGGTTTGCCCTGTTTGAGGATGAAAGAGAGGCCAAGAGGAATTCTGACTATTAGTAGTAAGGGATTCTACTCGAGAGCGATGGAGCCATGATCTAACTCCTTTCCCTAGGGAGGAATGGACCTTAGGACAATGCATTGAGGCTTTATAACACATGGCTGGAAGTTTCTCCAGAAATGCCGCACAAAGGAAAACATACCCTCTGACAATTTCCAGGTGACTGTTATAACATTCACTTTCAGAAAAACATGTACATTTACCCACGAGTACAGATTTACCCACGCTAAATGAAAGCCATCTATAAATGTTTAAATGGTCCTGACGTTTTCTGCTGTCTCCCCATCAACGGATCATTGATCATGAAACTTCTTAGCAGTTTTAGAACAATCCCTCCACTCATACTCTTTCACAGTGGGCTTTTCTATGGAGCTGTGCAGCGCAAAGGCTTTTGACATTGAAAGCGTACAGATTCGAGGAGGAACAGGCCCTTTATGAGTCTGTGCTTTCATTGGATCTTAATTCTCTTAAACACCAATTTTGTTTCTCTAAATCTGATGCATCGTGCTGTTTATTAAACAGACCATCATAGGGGAGTTGACCTGGAGGAAATTTATGGAGTGTGTTCAAACTGCATATCCTAACCATTTCAGTACTGGTTGGCTTAGCATAAAAACCTGTCAAAGTGTTTCAGTTACTCCTTGTTTTGCCCAATGTCATGTTAGCAATTCTGTGAAACCAACTGGTTTCTTTATTAGACGCTTTGGTTATTTCTGGGGCATAGAACCATTTAAAATAACCAAAATTATAACCGACGGCATTTCTACCAAGGCACATCTGGTTTCTGGGTACCTTATACAACTTTGGATCCCATCCATATAACTATTACGACAAAGATCAGTCCTTGTTTTGAGAATACTTCTCATCTAGTTTAACCTGTCAGACGAGCCCAGTTGATTTTAATGTCTCTCTTTTATAGAGCCCTTGAGAAGTTCCAGGGTCCTTGGAACATCCCAAAAGTAGTTCAAGTCAAGAGACTTATTTTTCGCATTTAATTTTGGGAAGTTTGTCAGATAACATATGCTGAAAACGCTTAATCAAATAGGATCATAAATCAGCTGTTTCCTAGGTCAGTTGCCTAAGAGATAAAAAAAAAAAAAAGCGCTCACGATTTTCTATTAAGAGCAGTTCAGTGCTTTGAGAAAATCCTGTTATTCCACCCTGGGGGAGCAAACTCTAGCTTCGTATCAGTGTGCTTTTTGATACGTGAGTGCTCAAGTTTTGCAAAACTCATAAATAATTCCCTTCTAATCTTAGCCAATTTGATCACACGTAACATTCTTTTCATTTTGCCCTCCACACACCATCATTACGACTTACTCAGACCTTCAGGGACATGCTTAGACTTTCTGTTTTGCCCTATGCTTCTCTTCTTCCTTTTCTGGAACAATCCAGCCATTCTATTTTAGGACAAAATTTACTACACAATAATCCTTTCCACACAAAATTACTCTCTCTCTCTTTTCACCTTGCTTGCCAAAAATACATCCTCATACCCATATCTCTCATCCTTATCTCTCTCTCCCCTACTGACTGGTTCCTTTCTACCGAGTTCTTATTTCCTTCCTAAATTTACACTTTGCCTTTTAACCACACATCTCGATTCCTTTGTCCACTTGGTCCGTGGCTCAGACCCCTTTTAATTTAACCGATGAATGCGTAACCCCCCAAAACCTCATAAGGCCCGTTCCACCTGGGCCAAAGCTGACCATCAGGATGTTGGTTTTTCCAAGTTTTTAGAATCACTTCATCTCCAGGACTGAAACAACGTAATGGAACACCATGGGAGTCATTGGGCGGCTAGAAGCATGCATATCAATTGACACCAAGGTGGCTCCTAAAGACCGAACACGTTCTACAGTGTCTAGTTACTGAGGCTATCACGTGACAGTTACTGAGGCCACAGTAAGGTTCAGTTTTAAGGAAAGAGCTCCTCCTGTACAGCATCTCATAGGGCCTTACCTGGAGTTTGCTTCTAGGAGCCATTCGCACCCTAAGCAGGGCAACTGGTAAGGCCTTATCCAATGTTAAACTGGGTTCTCGACATATTTTAGCAATTGTCTTTTCAGGTCTGGTTCATTCTTGTGGGAGGCTCTCTGTCCCTTCGATAGATCGAATCCCAAACACTTTACTGCCGGTTGTGTAATTTGGGCCTGTTTTTAGAAACCTCATATCCCCTGTCTGCCAGAAAGTTTAAAGTTGGGATAGCATTCCTGTTAGAGGCTCCCTCGGCCTTGCTAGCTATGAGAATGTCATCTATATACCGAAACAGAATCCCCTCTTCCACCTGAGGTTCTCTTAAATCTCAGGCTTGAGCATTCCCCCAAATGGTAGGGGCATTCTTAACTCCCTGAGGCCACACAGCCCAGCAATATTGCTGCTTCGTATCGGACTCGGGACCATCCCACTCCAAGGCAAATAGCCCTTGGGACTCTGGGCTTAGAGGTGTGCCATAAAAGGCATCCTGTAAATGTAAAACTGTGGACCGACAAAAATCTCCAGAAGAGTGGTGAGCGGGGTGGAGGGATTCGGTACCCCCAATACCTATGTTCTATAATTTGGCCAATGGCCCTCGGGTCTTGCACAAAATCATAATCATTAGCCCCTGGCTTTTGCGCCAGCAGGACAAGGGTGTTATAGGGGGACTGACAAGGCCAAATGAGTTGGTACCCAAGAAAGGCAGTTATCAGGGGCTTTATACCTTCTCTAGCACGCCTCTTCAAAAGGTACTATCTTAACATTGGGACTTTTGTTCCTGGTTAGAGCCTTACTTTTATCAGAGCTGTCATTCTAGCTTGCTCTGGCCTCCCTTCAGCCCACACATCTATTTTTGCCTCCGTAGGACCATCTCCTGTAGGCTCCTCTAGCGGAGGTTTTTCTTCCAGTTGCAGGAGTGCCACTTGGAGAGCGCAGGCATGGATGGGAGACATCTTAACATCCACCCTTCCTAGCGTGAAAGTTACTCAAATGTTTAGTTTAGGCAGCAAATTGAGGCCTAACAAAGGTGTTGGACACTAAAGCACGTACAAGGAGAAGTGATGGACTAACGGGTATAAAACTGTGCTGTCTACCCCACGTGAATCATTGTGAAGTGTGCGCATGTATTGAAACGACACAGTGTACCCCACAAAAATGTACAACTAAACGTTAAAAGAAATAAAGATATGAAGTACTGATACATGCTACAGTTGCTATGCAGATTATATTACCCTGAAGACATCTGAGGTTCGACAGATGCAGGAAGAAGCTTTTGGGGGCGGGCGGGTGGAGCTTCCCTTCTCCTACTAGAAGCAGAAAGTTCAGGGAGTAAGGTTGCCATAAATCTCTCTGGGGAAGTTTTACAGCCAGGAAAAAGGTGGGGAAGACCACTCGCACCTACATAAACAAATGTTAGCACTAATTTGATCTTCCATTTGTTCCCCTAAAAATCCATTTGTCTTTCCTAAAGAAACCGTTTGATCTGCCCAGAGAAGCCCTTTCTCCCCTCTCCCTTTTCCCTATTAAAGTATAAACCCCTATTTTTAGCTGTCGAGGAAGCCACTGTTTTTGTGTGCTCACATATGCATATGAAGAACGTTGTCTTCTCTCCCATCAAGAAACAACATCGACAACAAAACTATGCTTTAAGCAAGTCTTCCCTAAATGACATTCGAGGGGGTGAAGGAAGTGTCTAATAAGAGACCTTTCTGGAGACACCTGTTACCATAGTGGTTCGGGTGGAGGGGAGCCCTGCTGTGTGTTCAAAACTGAATCTGTGGCTCCAGTGTTAGTGAGAAAGTCTACAAGTCTTTTCCCCACAGTCATTGTTACCCGAGGTCCCTTGTGGGAGATGTCGATGGAATCGAGAGGAGGCCTGGGCCTCATCACTCCTGACCGCTATCCGCGACTTGCGGCATCCGGTGGCCTGGGTTTGGGCTGGCTCCGCTTTCCTCTGTTCTCCCTCTGGAATGGTTCATTCATTCACTGTTCCAATGGCCTTCTTGTCTAGACTAGGCACAGTGCCATGGTCCCATGGCTCGATGACCTGTGCAGTTAGAAGGTGGCCCTGGGGTCTTCCCCATGGTTGTTTGCTTCCTCCAATAGGCATCCTCTCAGGGTCTGGTCATCCGTGTCTGAGAGCCCCAGCAAGTGTGCAGCTTGCGGCCTCAGGTCATGCAGGTTCTGCCTCTCTTGTACCTGGTCATGACTATTAAACACCTTCAGGGCAAACCCCATCAATCGAGACACTGGTATTCCCAATCCCCTTTCTAGTCTTTGTAGCTTTTCCCTTATATCTGCAGCACTCCTCTCTTGTACCTGGTCATGACTATTAAACACCTTCAGGGCAAACCCCATCAATCGAGACATTGGTATTCCCAATCCCCTTTCTAGTCTTTGTAGCTTTTCCCTTATATCTGCAGCACTTGCCTAATAAAAGCCATTTCACCAGCCTCATATTATCTGGGTGCTCTGAGTCAGTGTCACTATATTGACTCTAAGCCTCAAAAATGCTCTCAAGGAAGGCAGAAGAATTCTCCTTCTGTCCTTGTGGTATCACCTGAATCGTACTCAAGCTCCTTGGCTTAGGTGCCCCATTCTTCACTCCCGTTCTTATGCATATTTCATAAAGATTGACCCTAACTCAATCCCCTGGGTCATTGGGATCCCATTGGGGTTCAATCCCAGGTACTGCGCTAGCTGCCGGAGTATTAATTGCATTGTTAGGTTACACCTCGTGAAGTCTCTCGGCTTCCCGACGAGCCTCTTCTAACACCATCCTACACTCCTCTGGAGTTAGGAGTGTATTCATGAGGGCCTGAATATCAGCTCAGATTTGGGTTATGAGTTGCCAATACAGATGTGGATAAGTTTTCCATCTTTTGGGGGTCATCCCGATGGGAGGGCATGTTATTCTTCCAATTATATAAATCTGAAGTGGAGAAGGCAGAATGGACATACACAAATCCATGGAGTTGGCCTTGGTCATCAAGACCTGTAGGGATTTTACTCAATGGAAATTGCCCTGCCTGAGTTCAAGTGCTCCCTGGGCCAAATTGTGTACCTTGATGGGTGTGGGGAGGAGAGGAAGAGACCACTTCCTGTTGGCTATCTGTCAAAGCTGAGCCTGCATCCTCGAGAACCCCTGCACTTTTGGAAACATACCCATTATATAGGGGTGGAGGGGCAGGACAAGAGGGTGGGGTGGAAGGCCCTGTTATTAGACGGGTCATGACAAGGTCTTCCTCTGGCCCTGAGTCAGGCAAAGCCTGCCTTTTCCAAGGATTGCCCCTCTGAACTAGGGTCTTACACTTGTTCTGTGAAACCTCATTGTGACACAAAGCCATGAAAGATTGTGCACATGGGATCTCACCCCATCTTCCTCCCTCCTACATAGCAGGTGTAATTGTAAAATGGTATCGTAATCTAATGACCCGTTCTTGGGCCGTTTCTCACCTGACCCTAGCAAATACCGGGGCCAGGCAGTGCTACATAAGCAGACCGTTTGCGTTCTTTCCATTGGCCCATAACTAAACCCTGGCCAATTCTGGAGGATACAGCCTAATGGGCTGTGCTTCGGGGTGCTATTTACATTCCCCATAATTTAAAGAGAACTTTATCTAAGGTGACCAGCACAAAAGCCTAATTTCTAGGGGAAGTGTTTGGGGCCTATTAGCGTGCTGTTTTACGTGCAGCTCTTTTAGACAGCTCTTTGTAAACTAGCTCTTTCTGCGTGTCAGCTTTTTCATGTGTCACGGGCGATCCCAATCACCAAGAAGTGTTTGGGGTGCTCAGGGTGCTGGGAGACTGAACTCTCGTGTGCACTTAAGGGGATGCCAACCCCTATATCAACCCTGTCCAAGTCACAGTTCCATGTGACCTAGGAATGGGGTATGTTCTTCTGGTGGAAGTCCCTATGAGACTGTTATACGTCGTGGATAATAACTCCTGACAGCTCTTCAGGACTCTTAGGCACCTAAGAGTGTCCCGAAGGACCAGAGGAAGCAATGTCTCTTTGGGAGCCCTATGATTCTCATGAACATAGGACCCAGGAGCATTTTGTTACGGTCACCAAAGAATCCGGCCTCAGTTAGCCAAATTAAACAAATTGACTCGCACACCTAAGACAGGTGTCTACTACCACGGGACCTTGAGTATGAATCCCTCATGGGGGAGCCCTGACAAGATTTGAACTTGTCCTCGCCTGCACCAGACGCCTTTTATCCACTCAAGGTGGGGAGGGATGACCTTCAGTCAGCTGTCCGGTGAGTGGAGGCTCAGTCCGGCTGAGGTGGAACGGACAGCTGCCCTGCGTTAGGCCTGCCTGACTGCCGTTGACAACTCCTTCAGGGTGTGCGGAAAAGGTGGCAGACACAGAAGAACAAATCCCAACACGTGCACAGAGACAGCAGACTGAGTATACCCCCAGAGCCAGATCAGATGTCCCAGAGCAATAATCAAGCTAAAATGACCAGAAGAACCCCCGTGAGTGGATTTTTTTCTCTTTCCGATGTATCTCTCCCCCAACACCAACCTGCCGGACCAGGGCTTCCTTACAGAAATGTAACTGAGGCTCCCACATGAGAGTCAAGACCAAGGGGTTCGGGGAGGATAAGGGGGAAAGACAGGAAACCCCCCCCCCCACGTGCTGTCGCACGGGAGGGACTTGCCAGACCAACGGGTATCTTACAAACCAACCCCAGCCGCAAGCAGTTTCTCCACACAAATGTTGACTAAACACCGAAGGGCCTCTGGCAGGGAAGCAGGAACCTCACATCTGAACGTCTAGACAAATTCGGTCTAGGTGGCCACTCAGGATCAGTGAAGAGGGCCCATGCCTTGCCACGTGGGCTGCAGTGCCATGGGGCAGTTGGTCCCAGAAGGCTTCTGTCCCATCTGGGTCACGAAATTGTTAGCGAGCAAATTGTGTGGCTGGCTACACAATGCACACGGAAGCCAATACCATGGCACCGGCTTTTGCAAGAAGAAAGGCCTTATTCACAAAGTCAACCGGCGTGGAGACGGGAGGTAGAGCTCTCAAATCTGTCTCCCAGAACGGGAGGCTGAATGGGCTTTAAAGGGGTATTCAGGGTCCCTGACTGGCTACATCCGAGTCAGGTGAGACGGCAAAGGGTGATAGGCTGATCAAGTCGGGAGCTGATTTGTCGATTCTGAATCCAGTCTTCTGGTTGGTCTAATCTGGATCCAGCACGTTGGTAGGGAACTTTCAGGTTCCTGAAGTCATCTGGAGGGCAAGGACGTCTTCTTTTTTTTTTTTTCCCCCCTTTAAATTTTTATTTTGTCAATATACAATGTGGTTGATTATTATGGCCCGCCACCGAAA
>NW_007738725.1:8676-14456 GCF_000696425.1 Galeopterus variegatus | reverse complement strand
GTGGTTGATTATTATGGCCCGTCACCGAAACCTCCCTCCCTCCTCCCTCTCCCCCCTCCCAGGCAAGGACGTCTTCTGGTGCTTGCTCAGCTTACACCTGAAAAGATAACTTTGAAATGACTTGACATAGGGAAATAAAACTTCTTTCAGCTAGTTTTAGACGGTTACACCATTGTGGTGGGTCACGTGGCAGAGAGTGGGTGCCTCCTCCAAGTCTTTCCCTGCGCCCACCCTTTTCCGTGGTTTATTCTCTTCTCGCTCATCCTCCACCATTACCTACTTTTCGTGTCTTACCTAAAACCCCTCCACACTAGTGATGTCGTATTTAAGGCTCAGAGAGCATGTGAAGCGTCCCACATCCCTCCAGCAACGTTCTCGAAGGCCGTTCGTGACTTGGCTACCATCAGGCTACTTTCCCAGGGCGGGTGTAAGGTGGGCGGGGAGTACCAAGTTGCTTGAAAGACTTTCCTAATTGCCCTTTGTCGTGCTGGGGCAGGCTCTGCTATTCCTGGTTTCCTGAGAGGTTTTTTCCTCTTTTTCCTTTTTTTTTAACATGCGCATTTTCAGGCCATCAGCAGTGCTTACAGGGTGTGTGTGTCGGGGTGTGCATATGTATAAACTTTGACTCTATGTCCCAGTCATTTCTGCGGTGTTCGAATGATTTTACTTGGGGTAAGATTATTATTCGAGGACGCAGCACAAAACCCAGTTGACTACATCTGAAGGGACCTTGTCCTGGTCAGGCTCCTCAGCCCATGACCTGACCTAGGTCAAGGGGGCCCTGCGGTCTTTGCTCCTGTTCTCTGGCTGCAGGTCCCTCCTGCACAGGCCCGAGAGATGAAAGCTGCCTGCCCAGTGGAAAGTGTCAGTGTGCAGGACGTAGGCGGCCTCAGCCCCACGGTCGGGTTCTCTTTGGGGACTTTGCTCAGTGATGTTACAGACCAGCCAAATAAAGGAGGACACTCTGGGAACCTCAGGGAACGAGGCCTCAGAGGACAGATGAATAAAGTGGGTGGTGTGGGGGCCCAGCTCCCAGGTTCATTCAATATTTCAAACAAGTGGTGATTTAAGTCCTAGGTTAGGAGGTGAAGAGGCAGCTCAAGTTAAGGAAGGACCACCCTCTGGAGGCAAGCCACTGAGTCACTCCAGGGGCCTCCTGAAGCACCTGTAACCACAGGTAGCTGAGTAGCAGCTGTTCTACCTGACAGTTACTGTCCTCATAGCTCTTGATATTTGCTACCTGGGCTTTGTACTTCAGCGCCTGTGAACTTGGGTGCGCAAGTCAGTTGCTCAGACTCTGATTTAAAGTGCCTGGATGCCGTTATAGCTGTAACGTAGCTGGACTTCTGAACCAGCACGGCCGAGGACCAGGCCCTGAGGCATGGTGACCACGCTGGGTCTTGCTTCCCGTGGTGGGGGGGACATGCTTGACTGGTAGCCAGTTTTGCCCGTGCCTCCTTGTTTCTGCATGAGTCAAGCTCCTCTGACCATGTGTGACAACCATTCTACATATTGGAGAAGACAAATGTTAAGTTGAGGCTTACGGACTTGACTTGGAATTATGGAATATCAGGGCTGGCGGGAACCATTAGGAACATCTTCATCTAAGGCTTGGATTTCTTCTACCACAAGCCCTACTAAATGCTGTCACCAGCTGTGACTGAGCCCTCAAGGGATGGAGAGCTCACTGGTTCCCGAGGAATCCTGGTGGCATGATAGGAAGTCTCCACGCCATTGCTCTTTCCCTTGCAGGTTTCCTTTGTGCACCTTGGGCCAAAACAGAGGAATTCGCTGAGTTCCCACCGCCCCACCACCCTTTCCATAATCAGCAAGCTCCCCTCCTGTCAGCAGCTTTGGCAGCTTTCGTCCGTTTCTGGGCTTGAGTGAAGCCCAGGTGTCTGCTGGAGAAGCACTGGCCCCCAGAGAAGGAAGCTGCTCACATCCCTCAGGCTAGGAAGGTGGGGTTAGCAGTCCCTTTGCTTCCCATTGGGACTTCCAGACATGACTCCCACCTCTGCCATGAGAACTCCTGCTCCTCTGAGACAGGACTGGCTTTGGCACCACCTTGCTGTGCCACTCTCTCTCTCCTCATCCAGCTCTCTCACGTATGACATATAGAAACAGCTCAACTAAAGGGACATTTATTGTAAGGACAGGACGGGTAAGCACATGGACATCGGTGTCAATAAACAAAGGATGGCCAGATTTTGTGGGACCTGATCCAGAGAGCTCAAAGTCAACAACTAAGTTTTCTAGGGCCGGCCCATGGCTCACTCGGGAGAGCACGGTGCTGATAACACCAAGGGCACGGGTTCGGATCCTATGTAGGGATGGCCGGTTAGCTCACTTGGGAGAGCGTGGTGCTGACATCACCACGTCGAGGGTTAAGGTCCCCTTACCGGTCGTCTTTAAAAAAAAGAAAAAGAGTTAAGACCCCTGTAACCCACACTGACGGCTAACTCGATGTCCATCTTGTCCCCCTTTCCCTGTACAGCCAGTACCCGTGTTCTCAGCCTCCCCTGCAGCTGGGTGGGGGTGACCATGTGACATGGTTCTACTCAGTCTCTGATCGTTTCTGACAGCTAGGGCACCATTTCTCTCCTCTCCTTTACAGCAACATTTGACAGGGTTGTCTGTATGTGCTCTTTCTCCTTCCTGTTGTTAAAATCTCTCTTGAGCCTGCTCCATTTGTGAACATTTCAGCTGCCTTCTTCTGATCTTGGCCACTGCTTCCCCTTCCATTCATGCCCAGTGGTGAAAGAGTTCCCATGTCTCACCTGTCCTCAGAGGAGCTTGTTACTCTTTGGGATCAGGTCACCTGGTTGCTGTGTGACCTCAGCTCTTGGTGTGCTCGAGAAAAGTAATTATTTTGTAGATTACCTGTTTTTATTTTTAGTTGATTTGGGAGAAACGGTCTCTTCCATCTTGCTGCATCTGAATGAGAAGTGTAATTCCTTCCTATTAGCCTGTTTGGTACGCATTTTTGTGTAGTTTTAGTGGTTGCTCCAGGTATCACAACATGAGCCATTCATTTATCATTGTCTACCTTGAATTAATAATCTATAAACGTTACTTACAATCTAAGAACCTCACAGCTGGCCATTCACCACTGCAATCTTTTGTGCGATGTTGTTGGGTATGCGTTATTATAAATTTCATCATAAATTACCACTGATTCATCTAACGCCCAATGTCCTTTAAATAATTTTAAAAGGAAGAAATATTCTTTGTGTTTATCCACATGCTCGCCATTTTCAGGGCACCACATTCTTTGTTGTAGTTCCAAGTTATCGCCTGACGTGATCTCCCTTCAGCATTGACTGCAGTGCAGGTCTGTCGGCAGCAGACTGTCTGAGCTTTCATTGGTCTCACATGTTCTTACTGAATCTCTTTTATTGAAGGATGTATTCACTGAATGCAGAGTGTTGTTTGCAGCGCGCTGACAGTGGGTGATGGCTAATTAATTGTTGGGTCTCTGGGACTGAAACAGATGGGCGATTCCTAAGGGCCTGCCTGATCCACAAAACTGAAAGTTCTCTAGGTATGGAAAGCAGAGGTGTGAACTGAGGACTATCTTGATGGAGGTCCAGACAGAAACTGATGGAGCTCCTCTTCCCAAACAACATACGACGTAAAAGAAATAAGGCATCTCTGGGTGAATCACAGAGATTAATGCCTCCGTAAAAGCCCCTACACATACGAAGAAGTTAGTACCCATATACTACCCCATCTGTCTTTTGCAGAACACAGATACTTCTTGAAAAAAATGGTAGTGTATTACTGCATGCTTAATCAGGTGCTGACACCAGTTGAAGTTGTTCTCAGTAGGCAACGACCATGCAGCTGTTGATCTGGTAAATGCCTTTCCTTATATACCAGTTAGCAAAGACTGCTGCTGATCAGAAGGTGTTTCCTCTCACCTCACTCTCCCCTACTGAGAAGTAGTCTCCCTTTATGAAGTGTAAATAAAATTTTGACTGAAAGAAAACTTACTGTTGCGTAGCTTTGAAATGATTCCATATACTTACTACATGACTGGCATCCGTTTGCTGTGATAAGCACATGGAGGGGAATCCCCCTTCCCACAAGAATGCCATCAGACCACGTATGTGAAGTTGTTGGCCTCGGTTACTGGACTCCAGACACGTAGAAACCCAAGATTTTCACAGGCACACTGAGAGGTTAGGCTGTGGCAGGGCTACTCTCGGCCAGTCTTTGAGCTGTTCTCCAAAGCACTGCACACCAACACTGGCACTGCTCTTTAGCTTTGAGGGACCTTGCGTGCCACCGTGGATCCCTGCCATTGATCAGACTGTCTCTCCAGAGAACCTCTCCTTGAAAGACATGCCTCAAGCGTCAATGAGACGTTCCGTCCACAGAGGCCTCTTTCCATCCTAACTGAGCAAGTAGACTTTAATCATGACACTCTAAAGAGAACTGGAACTCACTCACTAGGTGGTTAATGTACCTCATCTATGGACTGTGTTTCCTGCGAGATTTCCTCTCTTTATTTTCCCTGTCTTTGAGCATTGTGGGGAAAAAAGAATCTTTCTGTATGCAAACAAACCGTGGGATTCATGAAATAATACTCTGTCTCCTTACCGTAACCATACAAAACACTCACGTACAGCAAAGTACACAGATCTTAAGGGTGCAGCTCAATGAACTTTAACAAACTCAAGATACTCACGTAACCAGCACAGAGATCAAGAGACAGAACACAGCTAGAACCCCGTAAGCACCCCTCGTGTCCCATTCCAGTCTTTCCCTCCACCCTCAGGGAACCACTGTCCTGGCTTGTGACACCATAGATTAGCTTTTTGCCATTTTTTTATTCAGAGAAATGGAATCACCTAGGAAGCGTTCCTCTGCACTTGGATTCTTTAACTCAACAGTATGTCTGTGGCATTCATGCATGTAGTCAAATGTTTCAGTCCATTAATTCTCACTCTGGGGCAGTGTTCCTTTTCATGATTATAACACTATTTACCCAGTTGGTTGTTTACAAGTATTTGGGCCGTTTCCTCTATTTGGCTATTATGAATAGTGCTAGTTAGTAGGAACAGCCATGCCCATTTTTATTACTTATCTGTTGCTGCGTAACAAATTATCCCCAAATGTAGCAGCTAACACCACAAACATTTGTTGTTTCTGAGAGTCAGGAACCCGGGAGTGGCCTAGCCAGGTGCTCCTAGTTCACGGTCTTCCGTGACTTTGCCATCAATGAAAAATCAATGATGCAGTCATCCTAAAGGGTTGTCTGCGCAAGTAGATCTACTTCTAAAATAGCTCACTTCTACGGCTATGGACTGGGGGGCCTCAGTTTCTCACCACCTGGACCTCCTGTCATGACATGCAACTGCCTTCCCCTTGTCACAGACTTCAAGGCTCTCTTCAAGAGAAAGAGACTGAAGTAGTAATGCCTTCTATGACCTGCTTTCTGCATTTGCACACTGCCACCTCTGCCATGTGCTACTTGTTCAAAGTGAGTCACTGAGTTCAGCCTGCTCTTAAGGGGAGGAAAATTAAACTCCATTTCTTGTAGGGAGGAGTATCAAAGAATTTGCAGACGTATTTCAAAACCACCACAATATGTTTCTTTGTTGAGCACGTACCTGTGTCTCTCGAGAATATATTTGGTTTTAGTAACATGAAGCACTGTCTCTCTTTTTTTATTTTACCTACTCGGGCATATTATTCTTTTGAGACACAGATGCCGGGTTGATACTGACCTATGAATTCATGACAAATAAGTCCACCCTTGAACCCACAAGTGTGCT
>NW_007738725.1:6933-8039 GCF_000696425.1 Galeopterus variegatus | reverse complement strand
GGCCAGCCCACGACAATTCTATGCTGGACTGTCGCAGGATGTGCTCTAGGCTGTTTCTTCTCTGCTCTGTCCACTGTCTCCCTAGGTGATCCCATTCACACCCGTAGCTTCGACCTGTCTATTTCTTCTATGCGACTGTCTCCCAGATTTCTGGCTATAGCCTAGATCTCTATCCTAAACTCCACGCCTGTTTATCCAACTTCCTGGCACGCATCTCCACTGGGGTATTCCACAGGGACCTCAACCTCAGTGGGGCCCCATCTGAACTCATTGTCTCCCCACCTGCAGCAGCACATGGACTTCTACCAAGGTGTCATCCTTGGCTTTCCTCTCCCTTGACTCTCCTTACAGCCAGTGTCTCTAAATACCAAGTGCTGGGACCTCGGCCTCCAAAATAGCTCCCAAATTAGCCATTATTTCCCCGTCCACTGCCATCAGCCAAGCCCTTGCCACCGCTCTCTCTCACCTGGACTTCTCAATTGGTCTCCCTGCCTTCACGCTCCCTCCTCAACAGTCCATTTTCTATTCTGCAGCCACAGGGAGGCTTTAGAAACATAATTCACATCATCCCCCTGCTTTAAATCCTTTCCGGAAGGGTGAATATTGAGGCAAAACTACTTAGCACGTTACGCTCTCTTCTGGAGGCCCCGGTTCACTAGGAGAACCTCTAGCTCAGGGAAGAATCACTTGAACGGTCTTCATGCGGAATAAGAATGTAAAAAGTAATCATGGCAGCAATAGCAAACATTCATTTAGTGCTTCACATGAGTCAGACACTGCACTAAGCCTTTTGGGAGGTGGCTTATGCCTTGGGAATCGACCATGCATGTGAACGGCAAGAGCTGATCCTTAAGGGGGATAAGGTGGCGAAGCCCCAGTCAGAGCCCAAAGGTCACTGTTCAGAACGAGGGGAGCAGGAACCACATCACTGGGAGCACCCGTTCACAGAAAATATATCAGAGGCCCTTGCCCGCTGTTACACAGGAATATTTCTTCTTCAGTTCTCTAGTTTCCATGAACAGGAATTTCACCTAAACATCCCTGGCCTCTTGTCCCACTCCTTGCTGTTCTCCTTGCAAGTGGAACACATTACTTGGGCTGCATCC
>NW_007738725.1:4555-6177 GCF_000696425.1 Galeopterus variegatus | reverse complement strand
CCTCTTGTCCCACTCCTTGCTGTTCTCCTTGCAAGTGGAACACATTACTTGGGCTGCATCCAAGTGGGCTGCATCCGTCCGTGGAGCTAATCTGTCAGAGGTGCAAAGGGTTTAGTGTCTTTTGCCTTCTGGTTCCACCAGTACCAGTAGCAGGAAGCAACTTGCATAAGTATGTATTATATCATAGAGAATTTGTTTGACCTTTCTCCCTGGTTCCTGGGAGGTAACCTCTAAATCCTTGGAATTTCCCCAGGGATAGGATTATCTTTGTTATCCATGGTGGGCCTCTTGGACCACACCTGAGTTTGTGCTCAAGGAGGTAACTCGTGGTGGACTCCTAGTTAGTTTCAGGATGGAGGCTGGCCATGCTGGAAAAATCCACCATGTGATTTATAGAGTTGACGTTTTGAACCACGTGATAGTGGCTGCACCTCTAGAAAGGGGAGAGAGCACAGAGATTGAGTTCAATCACAGGGCCAGCGATTCGATCAGTCGTACCTGTGCAATGAACTGCCAATAAAAAGGTCTAGACACGGAGGCTTGGGAGAGTGTCCCTGGTTGATGACAAACATTAATGTGCCAGCAGGATGACACACACACTCTGAGGAAATGGAAGCTTTGTGTTTGGCTCCCTCCCAACCTTGCATTCCTTCACTGGCTGTTCCTGATTTGTATCCTTTATAACAAAACTGTAATTGTAATTATAGTGCTTAGCTGAGTTTTGTGAGTTTTTCTAGAGAAGTATCAAACCTGAAGAAGTAATGGAAACCCCCAAACTTTTAGTCTCTTGATCACAAGTGCAGGTGGCTTGGGAACCCCAAAGCTTGCAACTGTTGTCTGAAGTAGGGGAAGTCTTGTGGAGGACTGTGCCCTCGGCCAATGAAATTTGACTTAATTCTGGGTACTTAGCATCAGAATTACATGGCAGGGCATCTGTCCTAAGCCGCAACCTTCTCTGATGGGCTGTCCCAAGGTCTGGGTTGACCAGAAGAGAGTTAGCAAGTTCAATTGGCACTCCCACCTAAGCCACATTCTCCCAAATCAGTTTCATCAGTAATAAAGATGATTTCTTGGTTGAAACCCGTGTCGAGGGAGACATATGTCGAAGGCTTTGGATGATAAACTAGACCTATTTGGAAGGGATGAAAAAGGAGCGCACAGCAGGAGCGAGTGGGTGGTGTCAGTAAACTCCTTCGAGAGCAAATGATCCAGGTTATCCAGATTGTGAAGCCTCAGTTTTTTCAGGAGAAAGCAAAGGCTGTAGAAGTGATTGAGACTTAGACCAGAGTAACCGATAAACATGAGACAAAGGGGAGCAGGCCAGTGGCTTCTCTGAACAATGGTGGGGCCCATTCATGGGAGGCCCAGACATGCTCTCCTGGGAAGGGGGACTGCTGAGTGGGACGCAGTCGCACCATCAGTTATAGAAGACCAGGTGAGTTCTTCCTTCCGGTTTCCCCTGGGGGCGATGCAGAGGTAGAGGCTCGAGCAGAGGGTTTTACAGTTTTAGGGGTGGCAAATAGGTTTTGGTCATCGCCACGGAGGGGTGGGGGACATATCAGTGAAAAACCGGATTCACATAGGTAGGTAGAAGGCAGGCACAGACGGTCTGGTCAGATACG
>NW_007738725.1:3776-4366 GCF_000696425.1 Galeopterus variegatus | reverse complement strand
GTGAAAAACCGGATTCACATAGGTAGGTAGAAGGCAGGCACAGACGGTCTGGTCAGATACGTGAGGGACACCACAAAGAACATCCTGAGCAGCAGTCTCGCATGTTGATGGCTTCTGCTAATGTCCACATCACGAGAGGAAGACCACGAACTAACCAGACCCATGTAAGGGTCTGAAAGAAGGGCAGAAGCAAAAGTCAGTGGGACCTCTAGGTGGCGCCAAGTCCTGCCTCCACAAACCGCTGTGATGAACATTCACAGGCCTACCCCTTTATGGGGCGTGTGACAATCTCCCAGGAGCAGAATTTCTGGTGCTTAGGGATGGGCACACTTGGTTTGACTCGGTAGTGCCAGATGGCTCTCTGCTATGACTGTACCCATCTGCACTCCCACTGTATCCTGGTGACTGCAGGTTTCTTCTTCTCTAAATAGACTATTCATACCCTCGGCCCATTTAAAAAATTTAGGGCCACTGTCCTTCAACAAGGGCACCAAGAACATACATTGGGGAGAAGACTGCCTCTTCAATAAATGGTGCTGGGAAAACTGGATGTCCATACATAGAAGAATGAAACTAGATCCCTATCTCCC
>NW_007738725.1:0-2683 GCF_000696425.1 Galeopterus variegatus | reverse complement strand
GTGATCCCGTTGCCAGTCCCAGTCCGGTACGGGCGCGACACTGAGGGTTGCGATCCATTGCTGCTCACGAAAAAAGACAAAAAAAAAAAAAAATGGATTAGAGACTTAAATATATGACCTGAAACTTTAAAGCTCCTAGAAGAAAACATAGGGGAAACACTCCAGGATTTAGGACTGGGCAAAGACTTTAAGGATAACACCCCAAAAGCACAGACAATAAAAGAATATATGAACAAATAGGATTATATCAAACAAAAAAGCTTCTGCACAGCAAAGGAAACAATCAACAGAGCAGAAAAGACAACCTACGCAATGGGAGAAAATATTTTCAAACTATGCATCTAACGAGGGATTAATATCCAGAATATACAAAGAGCTCAAACAACTTTACAGCAAAAAAACACACAATGCAGTTAAAAACTGGGCAAAGGAGCTGAACAGACATTTCTCAAGGGAAGACATACGAATGGCCAAGAGGTATATGAAAAAATGCTCAGCATCACTAATCATCAGGGAAATGCAAACTGAAACCACTTTGAGATATTGCCTCACCCCGATCAGACTGGCTATTGGAAAAAAAAAACCCAGAGAATAACAAATGCTGGTGAGGACGTGGAGAAAGGGGATCCCTTCTGTACTGTGGATGGGACTGTAAATAACTACAGCCATTATGGAGAGCAGTATGCAGGTTCCTGAAAGAGCTTCAGACAGAACTTCCACATGACCCATCAACCCCACTCCTGGGGTTATATCCAGAGGACTGGAAATCATCGTGTTGAAGGGAGACCTGCACTCCCATGTTTGTCACAGCTCAATTTACAGTCTCCAGGCGATAGAATCGACCTAAATGTCCGTGGACGGATGACTGGATGAGAAAATGTTTGTATATCTACACCATGGAATACTACTCAGCCATAAAGGAGAATGGAATTCCACCACTTGCAGCAGCATGGATAAGCCTGGAGAAAATTGTTCTAAGTGAAACAACCCAGGTACAGAAAGAGAAATGCCGCACGTTCTCACTCATCACCGGGAGCTGGATTCATAAATACACAAACAAACAATAAGGGGAGACAGACAGAGAGGAAGAAAGAAACAACAGTCACCACAGGACGTTGAACTTTTAGCAGGAGAGAACAGAACTCTGGTTACTGGAGGTGCAAAGGCGGAGGGGAGGGGAGGGGGCACTCATGAGGAACTGGTCACCAGACGCAGCACGACCGTGTGCTGTAATGACGAGTAAGTGAACTCCACTGGTCTAACCACCACACACTGTACACAGTTACTGAAAATCAACGTTGTACCCCACAGGTACGTACAACAAATTAGCTAAAAACAATAAAATTGGGATTGCTGTCTTCTTGATGATCTGCAGGAGTTTTTCTTTGATTTTTTTCTTTCCTATTCTTGTTACTAATCCTGTCTTGGTTTTAAACAATGTTTAAAAAGTCCCCCCCACCTCTAGGTGAGAAGGATATGTTTTTACATGTTCTGTATTTACTTTATTTCTTCAGTCATTCAGAAACTGGGGAGGACTCAAGATGGCGACGGGTCTGGAGCGGCCATGCCGGGAGACAGCGCGACCCTGAGAAGTGTGCGCTGTGATACCAGAGTACTATTTGCATTTCCAAGAGCAACAAAAAAACGAATAAATCTTTGAACAACTAACCTACAACGACAAAAAAGCAACTACAGATTCGAGGTTTTAGGACCGTCACAAAAGAAGATTCCTAAGAGTGCCCAAGCCGCACTGCGGGTTCGAGCGAGCAGCCCGAGACAACAAAGGCCGAGTAAGTCAGCAGAGACGACACAAAACCGGAGTGGAAGGCACCGGACCGGCCCAACTCTGTGAGCTCTGTGAGTCACCTCCAGTCCAGCCCCACTTGCGGGGCAGAAGCCCGTCTGGCTCCCGCCCTCCTGGCTCCCGCCCTCCTGGCACCCGCCTACCACACCAGGTTAGGCACCGGCATCAGCGCTGCCTCCATTTCCTCAGGTTGGGGCAGAGCCGGCTGGCTCGGATCGGCCAGGCTGGCCCCCTTGGCTTGGTGCAGCTCCTCACTGAGACGTGCCACTTGCGGACCTCGACGTGGGGCCCCCCCGGGGCCTGTGGACTGGTCTACAATCCCACTCCCCCTGTGGATCTCTGATGGGGCTGGTGGCGGGGGGAGCCCCCGGCCAGCGTTGGGAGGGCAGGGAAGAGGAGCCTGCCCAGATTNAATGGTGCTGGGAAAACTGGATGTCCATACATAGAAGAATGAAACTAGATCCCTATCTCCCACCATATACCAAAGTCAACGCAAAATGGATTAGAGACTTAAATATATGACCTGAAACTTTAAAGCTCCTAGAAGAAAACATAGGGGAAACACTCCAGGATTTAGGACTGGGCAAAGACTTTATGGATAACACCCCAAAAGCACAGACAATAAAAGAATAAATGAACAAATAGGATCATATCAAACGAAAAAGCTTCTGCACAGCAAAGGAAACAATCAACAGAGCAGAAAAGACAACCTACGGAATGGGAGAAAATATTTTCAAACTATGCATCTAACGAGGGATTAATATCCAGAATATACAAAGAGCTCAAACAACTTTACAGCCAGAAAACACACAATGCAATTAAAAACTGGGCAAAGGAGCTGAACAGACATTTCTCAAGGGAAGACATACGAATGGCCAA
>NW_007738724.1:39507-41589 GCF_000696425.1 Galeopterus variegatus | reverse complement strand
TTTTAAAAGCAACCTAACCTGGATCAATAGTCAAAGGAAAAGAAAAATAGACAATTGGTAAAAAGACCCAATAAAGAACTACATTCGTCAAAAGGTAAAGGATATTTTATTATTATACGGCATATTTAGATTATCTCATTCAAACTATTCATTTCTCAGATATAGAAATGTTGTGCAATAACATGTACAGGAATGAGAGGTTTTTACAACTCACTGACGTGAAAAGAATTCAGTTATTTTACTAACGAGTGCTATCCTAAATAATAAGTTGAGAGTTTTAAAAATTGAGAGACACTTTCCAATTACATTAACTGGTATAATACACAAACTTTATACATTGGAAAACTTTCATCTATAGGTAATACACCTGGAAAATATGGTTAAACTATACTTCTGTATTTTATACAACTATTTTCTTTGTTTATTGGTATTTTATCATTTTGTAATGCATTTACCCAATATTTTTTATAAGCAACATGTAGTACATCATATTTTTATTTATCTCTATTGATAATCCAGTTTCTTCTACATACCAATTGCTCAACAATTGTTTATAATGATGAAATTAATACACCAGGATATTTGATTTCTTTATTGATAATATTAATTTTTTCACAATATCTGACATTTGACACTACAGCCCAAATGGAAATAATCATTGAGATAATTTCACAAAGGAGATGACATAGAATACAAAGAATATATAAGTATAAGCATATAATATTTATAAAAGTGTACATATAATAAAAATACATATATCATATATTTACAAATTTAAAGTATACATTAAAAAGTAAATTTGTTTTATTAAAAATAAATTAAACATATATTCCAGCCTCTTTCATGAGAATTTTATTACAATTAAGCCACTACTCTGTTTTGATTAGAATATACATTTAAATACCTCTGAAAGAAAGATAAAGGTTTTTCCACCTACCAGAACTCCAGTGGAAATAAATTACATTTAATCATCAACTAGCTTTGACATAGCAATGTCCACCTTAAAGCCTTTGAATGTTGTATATTGTGAATGACTGGCTATACCAGCTTCCTGCTCTCATAGAGCATTGCATACTACACATAAGAAAAAACAGAAAAAAAAAATGGAAATTGTGCTCTTAACCCTTCATTAGAGATGTATTACTACTCAGCAGTTCCCCAGTATCATGGATGAGTTTGAAGTAAAATTATCTACAGTTACATGAGTGAACATCTTTATTAACAATTATTTCAAGTTCTCATGCATTGTTTTAAAGCCTTAAGTAAGGGACACAATCTGTCATCATCAAGGGATAGATTAAAATAAATCTTAATATATTGTTACTATTCATAGCTATAAATTAAACTTATTTGTGGAATTTTCTTTAAAAATACAGATGCTGGTTTCAGCCTACTCATATCATGTCTTCTGGAGAAAAGAACTAAGCATTTGTTAAAAATAAGAATAAAAATTATATTAATCAATCACTCCCTCTAAGAAAACTTGATTTTATTAGATGGTATTTATACGATAAATTCACCCCCACAGAGTAACACTTGAAAATATTTTGGCTCACAGAAGGACTTGAAAGTGATGTGAATCACTACAATGTTAAAAATGGAGGCAGAGATATTATTCAGAAACTACCGGGCACTGATTTTTTTTTTTTTTTTTTTTTTTTTTTCTCATTTAGGATGAAGATGTGGCTTTACTGATACTGGTTCTGGCTTAAGATCAATGAATACTGATGTTTGTAAATGTCCTCTTAATTAGAAAAACATAATTTTTTTAAATAAAAATTCTTCATGAGTGGTGATATTAGCTCCAAATATAAAACGGGAAGAATTGAGCTTCTACATCTGGTATAACCTAACTTTGTAAGGGAAATATTGCACCTCCCTGTCCCTGCTAGAAACAATGGGCACCAAAATATACTACACCAGTATGGACTCCAACTGCCCCTTTCTTTTGTGGTCGCCATGCTCTTATCTTACCAATCTCAGGTCATCCAAAATTTTGAAGCCATCATCAGCATTGACCATGAAGAAAAGTCATCAAATATTATGATGGCTATATTTTGGAAGGGGTGTTCTTAGTGACAT
>NW_007738724.1:34119-35220 GCF_000696425.1 Galeopterus variegatus | reverse complement strand
CCCACTAGCAGTGTAAAAGGTTCTGTTTCTCCACATCCTTACTCACATTACTAGCCATCCTAATGGTTGTGAAATGTAACTGTGATTTGCATTTCTCTGATGACTAACGGCATATGGCATATTTTCAAGAGATTGAATA
Source organism: Galeopterus variegatus (assembly GCF_000696425.1). NCBI lineage: Eukaryota > Metazoa > Chordata > Mammalia > Dermoptera > Cynocephalidae > Galeopterus > Galeopterus variegatus. Next base: position 35,081 of record NW_007738724.1, on the reverse strand, counting down.
TCTTCTTCAGAGAAATGTCTGTTCAAATATTTTGCCCATTTTTTTTTTGCTTCCACGTTTCGCTTGTTTTATTTACTCAGTTAATTGACAAGTAATAATTATACATATTTATGGGGTACAGAGTAGCATTTCGATACATGAATATAATGTATAATAATCAAATCAGGATAATTAGCATATCCATCACCTCAAACATTTGTTATTTCTTGGTGTTGGAAACATTTGAAATACTCTTTTCTAGCAATTTGAAAATATACCCTAAATCATGTTAATTGTTGCCACCTACAGTACTACAGAACACCAGAACTTATTCTTTCTATCTAGCTGTAAGTTTGTAATCTTTAACCAACTTCTCTCCATCCCCATTTCCAAGCAAGTGGTAACCACAATTCTACTCTCTACTTTTATGAGCTCAGCTTTTCAGAATTGGGTTCTTTGCCTTTTTCTTATTGAATTGTAAGTTATCTTTTTATATTCTGCATACTAGGATCTGAGACCCGCATGACAACAGAGGCTCTGTCTAAGGCCCCAGAGGGAAGCAAAGTGCCTACAGACCCAGCAGCAGCCGCCGAGGTGAGGCGAGACCTGCGTGGTACTGGGAGCTCAGTCTAAGGCCACAGAAAGCTGGAACAAGAGCCAAGTTGGTTTAATACAGCCACCCCCACACCTACTGTCACCACCAGGACAGTTTGCCACCCCAATAGCAGGCAGGGCCACTCTACAAGTAACCTGTCACTCACATTGATATAAGAAGAGTTACCAGTAGAACCTGCAAATAGAGGAGGAAATCTTTATCCTCATAGCCAACCCCAGAGTAATAGAATAAACAAGTCCTCTACCAGATGACCAAACATCAACAACAAAAAAATTAGATCTGCAAACAAACAAGAAGATATGACACCACTGAAGGAATACAGTAATGCTCAAATTCCAGACCCCATAGAACAGGGAATCCTTGAAAT
>NW_007738724.1:9392-33515 GCF_000696425.1 Galeopterus variegatus | reverse complement strand
CTCAAATTCCAGACCCCATAGAACAGGGAATCCTTGAAATGTCTGAAAAGGAATTCTGAGCGATGATCTTAAGAAAACTCAAAGAGATTAAAAAAAAGACTCAATTTGAGAACACAATGAAACAAGAAAAAATATCCAGAATTTGAAGGAGGAAATTCACAGACATTAATACCTCTAAAAAGAGTGTAACAGAACTCCTAGAAATGAAAGATTCACTCAATGAAATAAAACAACAACAACAATAACAACAAAACATACAAACAAACAAAAAACAGAGAGCTTGAGCAGCAGACTAGAGCAAGCAGAACAAAGAATTTCAGATCTCAAAGATGGTCTTTTTGAAATAACCCAGGCAGACAAATTCTGCATACTAAATCCATATAAGCAATTTGATTTACAAATATTTTCTACAATTATATGGATTTTCTTTTTGTTTCCTTGATAATGTTCTTTAAATTATAAAAGTTTTCAAATTTGATGCAGTACAATTTATATATATATTTTTTAATTGGTAGCTTATAGTTTTTGTGTCTTATTTAAGAAATCTTTGCCAAATCCTATGGGATGTACACTTATCCAAACTTTTTCTTCTAAATTTTTTTTCATTTGTTATGAATATTCATGGCATACAAAGCTGACCATCACCACTTGTGCCAAAGATGAGATTTCCAGATCATCATTGGCATGGGGCCCATTACCACAAATTGCAATTATACCCTGTGTCCTCCACTCAATTAATCCGTGACCTCCCTCCCCCTCCCCCTGCTGCCTACCCCTCTATACAACTGTAGGTATGCTCTCCCTCTGCAAGTCCAGTGCACCACTGTGGTCTTTCTATCCATCCTTCTTTCTCTCTTAGCTCCCATTTATAAGTGAGGACATGTGGTATTTTTCCTTCTGTGCTTTGCTTATTTCACTCAACAGAAGTTTTTCCAAGCTCATACATGTTTTTGCGAATAGCAGAATTTCATTCTATTTTATGGCAGGGTAGTATTCCATGATGTATATGTACCATGTTTTCCTTATCCAGTCATCCATTGATGGTCATTTAAGTTGGCTCCATGACTTGGCTATTTTAAACAGAGCTGCACTGAACATGGAAGTGCAGGTATCCCTTCAACATGGTGATTTCCATTCCTTTGGCTATATATCCAGAAGTGGGATTGCTAGATTGTATGGTAGATCTATCTGTAGCTGTTTGAGAACCTCCATACTGTTTTCCAGAGTGGTTGTACTAATTTACAGTCCCACCAATAGTGTAGGAGCATTCCCTTTTCTCCAAATCTTTGCCAGCATTTATTATTCTCCATCTTTTTGATTATAGCCAGTCTAACTGGGGTGAGGTGATATCTCAATGTGGTTTTAATTTGCATTTCTTTGATGATTAGTAATGTTGAGCATTTTTTTTATGTACCCGTTGGCCATTTGTATGTCTTCCTTAGGAAAATGTCTATTCAGCTACTTTGCCCATTTTTAGGTTATTTGGATTTTTTACTGTGTAATTGCTTGAGTTCCTTGTATATTCTTCTAAATATTTTATAGTTGCTGTGGGTTAAATGTGTCCTTGAAAATTTTATGTATTTGAAACTTGACTCCCAGTGGTAACAGTTCTAAGGGGGTCAGAAATCTGATTATGGTATTTGAAGGTGGAGCCTTTTTTTTTTTTTTCCTTTTTTTTTGTCTTTTTTCGTGACCGGTAATGGGATCGCAACCCTCGGTGTCACGCCCACACCGCGCTCAACCAGTGAGTGGACCGGTCTCTATATGGGATCCGAACCCTCGGCGGGAGGGCTGCCACGCTCCCAAGCACCGCACTCTACCGAGTGCGCCACCGGGCCGGCCCGAAGGTGGAGCCTTTAAGAGATGATTAGATTGAGGTCTGTGCCCTCATGAATGGATCTATTTATTCATGGAGTAATAGACATGGTTCTTAAACAGCTTCCTAAGGAGGGCAATTAGGAAGTTTAGCTCACTCTTGCTCAGCCTACTCTCAACACGTGATATCCCGAGGTGCTGTAGAGGATCACTCCACTGGGAGGAAGGCCACTAGACTTTGGACTTCCCAGCTTCCAAACTGTAAGAAACAAATCTCATTTCTTTCTTTCTTTTTTTTTTGACCTGTAAGGGGATTGCAACCCTCGGCTTGGTGTTGTCCACACCACGCTCAACCAGTGAGCGCTCCGGCCATCCCTATATAGGATCCGAACCCGCGGCCTTGGCGCTACCAGCGCCACACTCTACCGAGTGAGCCATGGGCCAAAATCCCATTTCTTTATTAACTGCCCAGTCTCACGTATTCCATTATAAGCAATAGACATGAGCTAATACAATAGCTTCTACAATTAGGTCTTTGATCCATTTTTAGTTAATTTTGTATACAGTGTAAAGTAGAAAATGCATTTCCTTTTATGTGTTTATCCAGTTGCCTCATTACCATTTGTTGAAAAGACTATCTTTTTCTCACTGAACGCTCTTGTAATCCTTGTCAAAAATCACTTGACCGTTAATATTTGAGTTTATGTCAGGACTCTCAATTTGATTCTATTGATCTATGCATTTATTCTTATGACAGAACCACATTGTCTTGATTACTGTTTATTTGCAGTAAGTTTTGGAAATGGGAAGGGTGAATACTCCATTTCTATTCTTCTATTACACTATTTTTTGCTTGTTTTTTTTAGTTCTTCTGGGTCCCTAAATTTTCCATAAGAATTTTAAGAGTGAGTTGTCAGTTTCTTCAGAGAAACCAGATAAGATTCTGACAGGGATTGAGTTGAATCTGTATATCAGTTTGTGCAGAATTGCCATCTTAACAATATTGTCTTCCAGTTTCTAAGATGGGATGTTTTTCCATCTATTTAAATCTTAATTAGTTTGTAGTTTTTAGGGTATAAGTTTTACACATTCTTCGTTAAATTTATTGTTTATAATTTTATTACTTTTGATGCTATTTTCATTTTTAGATTGTTAAATTCAAGTGCACAGCAAATACGATTGATTTAAGTGAATGATTTCACATCTTGCAACCTCATTGAACTTATTTATTAATTCTAATAGGTTAATATCAGGTTCATTAGGATTTTTATAGCAAGATTTTGTCATATATAAATAAAGATCCGGATTGCTTTTCAATCTGGATCACATTCATCTTTTTATTATTTTATTTTTTCCTAATTGCCCTAGCAAAAATCTCCAGCACAATGTGGAATAGAGGTGGCAAAAGTAGATATTCTTGTTTTGCTCCGGATCTCAAAAAGAAAGTTTTTTTTACTGTTAAGTATGATGATAAAGGTGGGTTTCCATACATCTCCTTTATCTAAGTTTGTTGGCAGTTTTTATCATAAAAAGAATATTTGATTTTGTAAAATGCCTTTTCTTCATTTATCTTAATAGATAAATTCCTTAATAGATAATAAATCTTAATAGATGAAGAAAAGGCATTTGACAAAGTCACATATTTCACTTGATCATTTTTTTTTTCTATTGACATGGTGTATTACACTAATTGTGTTCCAATTGTTGAACTGACCTTGAATTCGTGTTGTAGATCTCACTTGGTCAAGGTATTAGTTTTATATATATATATATATGCATTTATATATGTATATGAATTGTAAATATTTTTTGAAAATTTTCTTGGATATATTCACAAGAAATATTGGCCTGTGGTTTTCTTTTCTTGTGATATCTTTGATTTTGTTTAGGATAATAATGGCATCTTAGAATCTATTTTTGGAAAGCGTTTATGGAGAATTTCTATTATCTCCTCTTTAAGTATTCAGTAGAATCTATTGGTGAAAATATATGTTACTGGACTTTTTTGTGTGTGCTTTGTGTGTGTGTGTGTGTTCATGAATTCAATCTCTTTAGTTGTTATAGGACTATTCCAATTTTGCACTTGTTCTTGACTTAATTTCAGCAGTTTGTGACTTTATAGGAATTCATCCATTTCAACTAAGTTGTCTAATTTTTTGACATATGGTTGTTCATGTAGACACTTACACTCCTTTTTTTGTTTCCGTACAATAAGGAGAAATGTTTCTTATTTCTAATTTCTGAAGTTTAACATTTTCTCCATCTTTCTTGGTCAATCTAGCTAAAGACCTGTCAATTTTGATAATCTTTCTAAAGACGATTCACTAAATAAAAGCCCCCCTTGCCTTCTTCTGTTCCCCCTCCTCCAGTGCACATGGGAAAGAGAGTTGTGGTCATTTCTGTGTCTGTTCGGTGAGTTTCAGCGTATACTGTTTGGGAGGCCACCTTCCCTTTGAATTTCTAGCTAAACGAACAGTTCTGTCAGTATCCCTCTAATAAATACATCTGCTAGTTACAAACAAGCCTGGGGAGATCTGCAGAGGGTTGTCATTCCACACCCAAATAAAGTGCGGATGAATATACATTTGGATTTTCTACACATTTGGTCACCTCACAGCTCCTATGGAAGCCCCTCCACACAGCTGGCTCTTCCTTCCTTCTCTTTTATCAAGACATTAGTTCAGCACTCTCTGTTCTGGAGACCCCTTCCTCACCAGGGTAAGCTCAGGGTTCCAGCAGATAAGCCAGAGGAGGACAGTAGAGACCGGAGCAAGCAGGTGTGCTCAGTCCCACCCTGTCCTGCCACACAGCATGTGCATCCACAGTCACAGGTGCCGAGGCTGAAAACCTCAGCAATAGATGGAAAAACTCTGCAAGGGCTTTATAGCTTAAAGACGGGGCAGGGAGAAGGCAAAGCGGACCTGGCCATTAGAATGATTAGATGTCTAACAAAAATAAATAACTTTTAAAAGCGTGTGTACAAAGTAACCAGAGTAAAGTTTAGACTAAGGAGGTGTGGGTCTTATTCCGCCTATGAGAAAATAACAAATCCTGGAGCTCTTGTTCCTGGAGACAACTACGATATGTGCTTTAAATCTATCCTGGTTCTTCATCCCTGTGTTTTCAGCCTGTATTCCAAGGTCAATAGAGAAAACTCCTAACACTTGACAAATCTTGATTCTATTATAGGTGACTGTCATTATTTTCACAGAATAGACCTGACTGTTTTTAATAATTATTCTTAAAATGTGGTCAGATTCTGTAACATTGCAGCAGATTCTACAACATTTCCTCTAAATGGGTCCAACTGATAGTTTCTCAAACTTAAGAAGTTATGAACTTCTGAGACTATGTTGATTGATTTCCAGGGCTTTATGAACCTCAGCATTAAAATTTTAAAAGGTTTCCTTTATTTTTTTTTCATTTTGGAATATTCATTGTAGCATTTTTCTAATTAAAATACATATCAACTATAGATCAGACACATTCTTAAATATTGATTGAATTAGTACATTGACTCAGAGATAACTACCATTAAGGTCTTATTGTATATCCTTTCTGCTTAAAACTGGGATTCTTCCTGTTCAAAATTGGGGTTATATGGTATGTTTTAGAATATTTGCTTAATAATATATCATAAAATTTTTCTTATGCCACTCTATATTATTTAAATATATTTCTATCATATAGATATATCATAGTTTATTTAACAAATTCCCTATTGCTGAACATTTATGTTATTTGCAATTTTCTGTTATTTCAAGTAATATTGCCTCAAACATCATTTGATATAAATCTGATTGTACATATGTTAGCTCAGTTGTTAAGAACACAATATTATAATACCAAGGTCCAGGATTAGAATCCCTGTACCTGACACCTGCCACAAAATAAAAAAAATAAAAAATTCTATTGTACATGTTATTTTTCTTGGAAAAATTTCCTAAAAGTGAAAGTTTTATGTAAAGGGCTATACTATTTTTGTAGATTTCAATAAATATTGGTTTCCAGAATACTGTACCATTTTATATTCTTATCTGTAATTTGAAAGTGCCCTTTCTCCATATCTTTGCTAACACAGAGTTCTACAATTTTTATGCTTGTCAATTTCACAGACCAAAATTATGATATATTATTGTTGATTAAGATAGACAGAACTCTGAGTTTAGATCATAACATAGTATGTAAAATTATAGAAGGCAGCCTTGTCAGCCTGTCTTATAGTTCTGAAGACTAATTTTATTTTTATTTTTATTTATTAATTTACTTATTTTATTTTAACTTCTCAATATACATTGTAGTTGATTTTTGTGTCCCTTTGCCCATTTCCCGTTCCATCTCCCCTCCCCCGCAACTACATCATATCTGTTCAGTTGCCTTAACAAGTTCAAGGAATTGTTGTGATTGTTGTGTCTTCTCCCCCCCACCCTTATTTGTTTGTATCTTTATTTATTTATTTATTTACTTATTTATTTATTTATTTATAGCTCCCAAAAATAAGTGAGAACATGTGGTATTTCTCTTTCTGTGCCTGACTTGCTCCATTTAATATAATTTTCTCTAAGTTTCTCTTTCTGTGCCTGACTCGTTTCACTTAACATAATTCTCTCTAGGTCCATCCATGTTGTTGCAAATGGTAGTATTTCATTCATTTTATAGCAGAGTAGTATTCCATTCTGTAGATATACCACATTTTCCATATTCACTCATCTGACAATGGACATTTGGGCTGGCTCGAACTCTTGGCTATTGTAAATAGTGCTGCTATAAACATGGGAGTACAGATATCCCTTCAGCATGATGATTTCCATTCATCTGGGTATATATTCCCAGCAGTGGAATAGCTCAGTCATATGGTAGGTCTATCTAATTGTTAGAGGAACCTCCAAACCATTTTCCATAAAGGCTGCACCATTTTGCAGTCCCACCAACAGTGTATAAAAGTTCCTTTTTCTCCACAACCTTGTCAGCATTTACAATTCTCAGTCTTTTGGATATTAGCCATCCTAAATGGAGTGAGATGGTATCTCAAAGTTGTTTTCATTTGCTTTTCCTGAATGCTGAATGATGTTCAGCATTTTTTCATGTGTCTGTTGGCCATTCCTATATCTTCCTTTGTGAAATGCCTATTTAGCTATTTTGCCCATTTTTTAATGGGGTTATTCTTTCTTTTGCTGTAAAGTTGTTTGAGTTCCTTGTATATTCTGGATATTAACCCTTTGTCAGATGTATATTTTGCAAATATTTTCTCCCACTTTGTTGGCTGTCTTTTCACTCATGATTTTTCCTTTTGCTGTGCAGAAGCTTTTTAGTTTGATATAATCACATTTGTTTACTTTTCCTAAAAGGTTCCCTTTAAATGATTGTAGCTAAACAGATTCAAAAATCTAAAGGAAAATAAAGTCAATGCAATTAGAATAATAATTATAATGTGATGATACAAATGATTTAGAATATGCTTAAGTTATTATTAAAATGGTAATCCCCTATTTAAAAATTCTTAGAGTAAAATTGCTTAACCCAAGTATATATCTGCTAACTTCCAGAATTCCTTTTATCTTAGTTTAAGACATACTGTCTTAAGTCAGACTGTGTTCCTAAAATGCTTAGTAGTCATTCATCAGCTGTTTTGTAATCTTTGTTCAATAGATAGGTGTGGTGCACCTTTAAAATGAGATGAGTTAACATGACAGATCTGCAGTAAATGCAGGTGATGACTTCAAAAGGCTATGCTAGTTTTAGGAGAGGTTTGAGGTGGTACCACTGGATTAGTTTTTGATGGATTCCAGTAGCACCTGACTGAACCAAGAATCTCTTCACATTTTCTGGCACACCACTTGATTCATTATTAATCAACTAATTTATTTCTTAGACTTCCAACTCAAGTTATTTTTGCTTTCCTCACAATTTCACTTACACTGGTCAATAATTGCTGGTCTTTCTTAAGTGGTTTAGAGTCACCTCTTTGATTAAATAAATAATTTGCCATATTTAGAAGGTCTGGGTTTATTATGTATGCTTGCTCTTCTGTCTTTTGACAATATTTGGTCTCTTAAAATTATTCAGTAAATAATTACATTGATAACAATACCTTTCTCCAATAATAGTTATAAAAGTCAAATATGTAATTGGCTAAATATATGTTTTATTATCATTTTATTTACATAATTTTAGTTTTCATCAATATATCAACTAGGAAAAGAAGTGTATTAGTAAAATACTATGTAACCAATTAAAACATGATAGTGTCTTTGCAAGTTCTCATTTATATGTTAAATTAACATATCAATGCTTTAGATAAGAGAAAAATATTTCAGCATTTGGCAATCTTCAGTTCTTTTCTTTAAAACAGCCTATCTGACCACAAATACACACACATACAGAGTTACCCCATAAACACAATGAGATCTGGCAGCTCTTACAGTTACAAGAATGGTGAAGCTGTTCTTTAATTATATATATAACAATCTAGAAAAATATTCTCCAGCCCTTAATAATCTCTTTAATTTGGGCTAATGCTATGAGGAGCTAAAAATGTAACCCCAGCCATGCTGTTTCTATAGTGTAATCTCCCTATAGTGCTCTTTTAGGAACAATACAATGGATTCAGCATTTAGGAAAAATGGAATACCATTATAACTTCAGATGTCTCCCACTGCTTTTCAATATTTATGCCATAATTTTATCAAGGCAACTCTAATTCCTTTTTCCCAGAATTAAAGGCTTATTTCTTTGTTTTTATGTTTTCTTATGTCATTTTTCTACTATAAAATACCTTTATAACTTCTATCCATTTGGATGTTTTCTTGTGCCAATACCCAGAAACAATCTCTCTTTTGCTAGTGTCTGGAGAGTGCATTGTTTATATGTTTATTCATTTTTAATTAATTTATATATTTTATTTACTTAATTTTCTATTTATTTATTTATGTATTAAGGTGGCTTAAAACACGCACTGTACTGATTTTTAGACTATAGTTTAATATTGTTCAGTAAATATGTAGCCAACATTTGGTACAAAACACTCTACTGGGCCCTTTTGATATTAGAATTGACATTTTCATATAACTTATCCTTTAATTGGGTATGAACAGTAAACACAAAAATTTCAAATTGGAGTAAATGCCATGAGAGCAATTAAAATGTAGTGGGATTTAAAAGAAAGGCAAATTATCTTCAATTGAAATATTTGGAAAGGGCTTCCTGGTATACGTGACATTAGATAAGTTTTGAAGAGTTATGAGAAAGATAGATGGTGAAGGAGAAGCCAAAATGGTTATAATCCAAAAAATATCAAACATACAAATAACACAACAAGACTAAATTTACAAAGAGAAAGATGAGTTTTTGTGCATTTTTTTTCATTGGAACATAGTTGATCATAAATTTCTATGGGGTACAGATTTCAATATCATTACTTATGTGCTCAAACATGTGATGCTCAAATCAGGATAATTAGTATATTCTACATTATACAGTGTAATCATTTTGTGTGACCCTTTACCATTATTCAACAATTTACATTTGCCTGGTGCATAAAGTGATTTACAATTCAGTATATTATATGACAATAATTTATATCCAGTATGTCTGTACAGTGCCAAGACAGAGATACACAAAATATCTATCAATTTAAAGAGATCATGAAGTTCAAACTTATTTTCAATGTTTCATAGACATTGAGGTAGCAGCGAAATGTGTGTCTGATTGTCAATGGAATATAAAAAATAATAACTCTGAAATCCTAGTGGCATAATTAAATGCCCTGCTTCATTGGCAAATGATATGCTTACCATTAATACTTCGAAACACCATTATGCTATTAAAGCAAAACTTATGCTCCATCCAAATGGAGGTTGTAGATTCTATTAATTATAGCTTCATTTTATTTCTGAATTTTAAATGTGTTACCCAACTTTATCAAAACAATATAATGGCACTTTATTAATTATATTTCATCAAAGTCACTTAAAAGTTGGTGTTTGTGTGTGTGTGTGTGTGTGTGTGTGTGTTTATACATATATATTTAGCAATACACAAGACACATATACTTGTAAAAGTGGATAAAATATCATCTCTGAATTTGAAAAAAGCAAATATTTTTTCTCTATGTTTTTAATTTATATTTTTTACTTTTTTATTTATTTATTTTTTTTAAGATGACCGGTAAGGGGATCTTAACCCTCAACCTGGTGTTGTCAGCACCACGTTCTCCCAAGTGAGCCATGGGCCGGCCCTTATATTTTTTACTTATTTATTTATTTATTTTTTTTAAGATGACCGGTAAGGGGATCTTAACCCTTAACCTGGTGTTGTCAGCACCACGTTCTCCCAAGTGAGCCATGGGCCGGCCCTTATTTTTTACATTTTATGATGTTTTTGCAGAGCAGTGGGAAGGACAGGGAGAGGGGAAATGGGAAGGAAATGGGATGGAAGAAGGAGGAAGAAGGAGGGGCAGGATTGAGGCCTGTGGCACCCCCCTCATTCCTACAGGAAGATCAGGGTGCTTCCAACAGTGGCTTGGTCACTGCCAGACTGAGTGCATGTTAGGGATGTGTGGCAAAATCCTTCGCCTCCCACCACCCCAGCTCAGGAACCCGGGGCCCTTCTCGTTGTGGCTTGGTGGTCATCACTGGGGTGGTTGTGTGTGTCGGTGAGGTGTGGCTGAGGCCCCGGCCCTTCCCACTTCCTGGCTTGGTAGCCCAGGGGACTTCTGATTCTTGTAGGTGTTGTAAGTGTTCTTTCCTGAAATGAGACCTTTACTAGTTAATATCATCTTTGTCTCTGGCTGTGGGTACTTTGTTTTTTCTTTCAGTTCTGTGTTGGATTATTTGCTGTTCTCACCACTTAAACTCTGCACTGGAACTAGTTTGTTGTCCTCTGCTTACTTCTAAAATGGTTGACCAGCATAAAAAAGCCAATGCTTGGAATATTTACTTTTGATATGTCCATAGTTTTAACTAATATATTTCAACTGATACATTTTCTACTAATATTTCTACTCTCTACTTATACCAATTATTGGAGATCCTTAAACAGGCTGAGGAACTTTCAGGCAATTTAATTAAATACACTTAAGACAAGGAGAGGTGTATATGGATATTGATGACTGAACATATTAAAAATGAAAGCTGCTAGTTATTTTAATTATTGGTATGGTTTAGATTATGATTCCAGAAAACAGAAGGTATATGCTCTTGTGATCCATCTTTTTGGATTTTATAATTGGGTCTCTCCCTTTCAGATGTCCTCTTGAGAAAACACCATTTGCACAGGAGAGAGCAGAAGAAGGGTGCTAAGTTGCACTGTCCTGGGGACAAAAATGTTCTGTTTTCTTTGATGACCATCATGACTGACAAACAAACCCCAATGCCATCACAGTTATGTCTCAGCAGACCTCTTTCCCACCCTCTTATATGTAGGAATTTAGAATGGCAAAAGGCCTCCAATCTCACTGCTAAGCTGAATTATAATACCAACCAGAACAACATTTTGTAAAGCTATATGTTTGTTTCTTGGTTTATGCTGCTAATCAACTAAATTCTGTGGCAACAGAATATACATGTCAAGCCCAGAATATGTCTTGCATTTTCAGTATACTCCCTAGTGAAAGAAAGTTTCAATAACTACAGGGCTGAAAGTGATGGTTGAGCATAGTTTCACGCCATGGATGTTTTTCTCTCTTCTTTTCTTTGTTTTTTGGAGGTGGGTGAAGATGTTGTATGACTGTTGTTCAGTTTGAGAAATAACCCTGCCACTCTCCTTTCTAATTGAATTAATTAGACTTTCTTGGAGTGTTTTCAGTGCCTCAGCCAGCATTGTTTGTAATTCTTTGCACAACTTCAATGCAGGTTTTCCCCCTCTCAGCAGAGATTTTTTAAGGAGTTCAATATTCTGGTACTGGCCATAGAGAAAAACAAGATACAACAACCTACCATTTTTAATTACAGACAATATCCAAAGGTTTTCATTATTGCAAACGTACACATAGATCAGAATTTTTCAAAATAGAAAAGTGGAGAAAGTCGGAATTAAAGTTTGTTAAAACATATGATAATTTGAGAACAGAGAATAATTATTAAAAATTCAGAACTTTAGAGATAAAGTTTGAAGAGAGCTCCTGGGAATTAGAAAGCCTTATTATTTCTATATAAATGCTGAACCTGAAAGGACCTAATTCATACTTAGATCGAGATTGTCAGCCCAACCTCATGTTCTGTAAGCATAAGTTAACAATTTATATTTCTTTCCTGGAATCCTATTTTGTACTATAAAATTGTAAGTTATACAATTTATGTAAGAGACTGAATAATCATATATAATAACATGTGAATAAACAAGACAGAGTGGCAAATAGGGAGATTTGGGAATCTATGGACAATGAGGAGGAGGGAACATTTGCCTAAACAGTTCCAACTGAATGTTTAAAAGGCAAAATGTTTGACACTTGAATATGTTTAACAGAAGGACACAGGCATATTAATTATGTTTGTGCTGTTGTTGTGCAGACTATACAGATCCATAAAGCTTTGTAAAATAGAATTTGACAAGATATATTTATCAGGACTTTCTGATCATTTTCAATAGACATGATTTTAATGTAAATTATGCTTATAATTGAAAGTACTTTCCAGAGTAAATGCTACTTGCCATCTCTCTCTCTCTCTCTCCTCTCTCTCTCTCCTCTCTCTCTCTCTCTCTCTCTCTCTCTCTCTTTTCTACACTACCAATTATCTCCTTAATTCTCTGAGTCTGGATTCTTCTTCAATCCTTCCCACAACTGGAATTGCTTCTCAGAACTCAATAGCCCTCTCTTTATTGTCTAAATTTTTTCCACAATCATTTTCCTTTAATTCTTTTCATCACTTATCACAGTGATCCATCAACCTTATACTCGTTGAATTACCCAACTTTCTTCATTACATTTTCATAATATTACAATATCTTTGGAGACATCCTCTTTGTCTAAGTGCTCTTTCCTTTTCTGCTTTGCTTCCAGCACTTCCTATACTCTTCAAAAGAGTGTATCCTTGAGGAAGTGCCCAAGGTTCGGTGCTTGAATCTTATCTTCTTATTATTACTCTGTCTTCAAAGTATGTAATCACATCCCTGGGTCCAACTTTCACCTCTGTTTGAGTTACACTCAAATCTACTTTTGTGACCCTCCAATCCTATTGTTCTAGTGGTGAGTAAACAGTTTCCTCTCTAACTCTTCAACTTGCATGACATGTGGTCATCTCTTGTGCAAAATGACTAAATTGAGCAGTAACTACCTTCCTCTTAAATCCAATTCCTACTGATTTTTAAAAATTTCTGTTAATGACACCATCAGTCTTTAAGCTATATGGACTTAAAATTTCAAATCTATTTGTGACAGCTTATCCTCATTAGGTCCTAAAATCTAATTGAATTGCAAATTCCACTTATATTTCTCACACCACTTCCTATCATTCTATGCTCACTTGATCACCAAGTATCAAAATTTCAACAATACTCTCACTATTCTATGCCATCCTATTGATTCCCAACTCTTCCACAGTAAGATACATATGTATATATAATAAAATAATATATAATATAAAATATTGTCTATAATGTTTTACTTATTTTAACTACAGGTGCAATGCATAGATTCATGTTGATATCCCATTGTAAAAAAGTCCAAATACCCTATAGAACAATTATTAATAACATAAATAATAAAGTTATCTTCACACAAGAGAAAACAAGCCATTACACAAATAATCACATGGACATCATTTTAATCAAATGACTTAATTCAGCCTCACCTATAATGGATAAAAAGGATATCATGGACATCTTGATATAATGCACCGAGAAGAAAAAGTATACCTATGTTACATCATTGTCAAAATGTTCAACTTGAATTTAATCATTAGGAAAATACAGATAAATCCATATTAAGGGAACTTTAAAAAGCAACTGGCCTTACCTCTTCAAAAATGTCAATGTAATAAACAATAAAAAAGGTGGGGGGGAGATAACTTAAAAGAGAGAAAATCTCTTAGATTAATGAAGACAAAAGAGCCAGGACACATAAATGAAATGATTCAAACTTAATTGGATTTTGGATTTTAAAAATCTGTGAAGAATTTTATTGGGGAAATTTACAAAATGTAAATGTGAGCATTTGATAGATAATAGTGTTGTGGATTTCCTGTACTTATTAATTTTATTCTGGTATTATAGAAAGATGGAACTGTTCTTAGGAAATACATATTGGAGCACTTACTTATGAATTGAAACTTAAAATTGAAGTTTACTTATGGATGAAATAACTCAAAATATCGGAGAGAAAGAAAGAAAGTACTAATATGGTAAAATTTTAACACCGATGAATTTGGGTGAAGAATATATGAGTATTCATGATATTTTAAAATTTTCTTATAATTTGGAAGCTTCAAAACAAATGTTGGAAAAAAGAAAAATGTGTTAATAGCACCAATGTTTATGAAGCGCTATTACATTGTAAGTACAGGTCTTCAACAAACTAAGAGAAATAATGTGTTTTCGTTTGAAAACTCAGGCCCCTCCATGCTGCCAGACCAGCCGCATGTGGGATCCCTGCTCTTAAGCTGCCTCACCAGCCAGCCTGAACATGCACAGGACAACTCACCATAGTCAAGTGCAGCGTGGCTGCCACTGCCATAGCCATTGCACTAGCTGTATTAGCTGTCCACAGAACCCCTGCCGATGCTGAAGCAGTAACCAGCACAGCTATGAGAAGGATGCCCTGCCACCACCTACAGGGCACTCCCGCAGCCATCTATGCCACTGCTGCATCAGTCAGACCAGCTGCACGTGGTATCCCTGCCCATGCCACTGCACCAGTCAGTTCAAGTTGCGTGCAGGATCCCCAGCCCAAGCTGTTGCACAATCCAGCCTGGCTGCATGTGGGACCCCCTGCCAATGCTAAAGCAGTAGCCAGCCCAGCTGGGTACAAGACCATGGCTGCTACTGCCTGTACCACTGCCCCTGCCACTGCCGCTGCTCACAGCCATACACACCACTACCACCGCAGCTACACCAGACCGGCCGTGGGCTGTACCCACTGCTCCCACCATGCATTGACACAAGAAGGGGCACAAACAGAGCCATCAGAAAGAGGTAAGCCAGTGTAGACCCACACCCCAGTGGCCCAACCCACAGGGAAGTTATACCCTGTGTGAAGTCAGCCCAACTGCCTTCACCCAGTGTAGCAGATTGAGTTATGTCTCCCAAAACTCACTGAAGCTTGAATTAGGTCCCCCAAGTTTTATCTGTTAGAAACTTGGCCTGCACTGTGACTGTTAAGAGGGTGGGAAATCCTATTATGGTAATTGAAAGATGGAGCCTTGAAGAGGTGTTTGGATTGTAGGACCGTGCAGTAGTGAATTGTTTAAAAATAATGGTCAGGGATGTGGTTCTGAGGGCTTCAAAAGAAGAGAAGAGTCTGTCCTTCTCTCTCTGCTTCCACCATCTTCCAATATGAGACTCCTGGGTCCCTTTTGCCACCACCAGATGGACTTTGGACTTTGCTGCATCAGAAACTGTAAGCAATAAATTTTGTTTTCTTTATAAATCACTCAGTATCAGGTATATTGTTGTAAGCAACATAAACTGACTAATACACCCAGGGAAAGACATACACAGAGAACCCAGAGAGTACAGCAACCCAGGATATCCAAATAGTACACAGAAAAAAATTCCCAGCCACCACCAAGCCATTATACAAATAATCACAGCAAGGACCCAGAAGCAGCCTTGGCTTATAGGAATGAGGAAAGAGAAATTTCACCTAGGGTCACCGATTCAAGGTGAGGAGATCCAGTATACGTCAGTGCACCCATCAGGGTCACAGGACACTAGCCAGGGCACCAACAAGTCCATCTAACGTCACTCATTCTAGCCAAAGAGTGACAAGGAACCCAGGCACTTCACTCAAGACCTCAAGAGCTTGTGCATGTCCTCGACATCCCAGCACAGTGACACAAACCTTAGCAAAAAATGTCTAACTGCCCGAGTGCCTACACCATGGAGGCACTCACATGCAACTCTGACACTGAATGTGGCAGAAGTACCCACACGGAGATTACTCGATTATGTCTACCCAGAACCAATACTAAAACACCCTACTCAACAGTCAATATAAAACACATCTACAGGAGAAAGTCTGTCTCCTCATCGCCCACCTCAGAGTAATAGAAGAAGCAGCTTCTCTACCAGATAAGTAGAAATCAATGTAGAGAGACTAGAAATAAGAAAAAACAAGGAAGCATAACACTGCCAAAGGAATACAATGATTCTCAAGTACCAGACCCCATAAAGTAGAAAACCCTTGAAATGTCCGAAAAGGAATTACATCTCACAATCTTAAACTCAGTGAAATAAAAGAAGACTCAGTTATACAATACAATGAAATGAAATGAGAAAACAATCCAAGACTTGAAGGAGGAAATTTACAAAGAGATAAATACCATAAAAAAGAATTCAGCAGAATCCTGGAACTGAAAGACTTATCCAATGAAATAAAAATTACAATTGAGAGTGTAAACAGCAGGCTAGAGCAAGCAGAAGAAAGAATTTCTGATCTGAAAGACAGTCTTTTCAAAATAACCCAAGCAGACAAAAAAAAAAAAAAAAAAAAAGAAAAAAAAAAAAAAATTTAAAAAAGAAAAAGAAAAAAAAAAGAAAGAAACTGAATTTTTTTTTTCCTTTTTGACTTTTTTTCAAAAAAACCCAACCTGAAAAAAAAAAAAAAAAAAAAAAAAGGAAAATACAAAAGAATTTAAAAAATGAAGAAAGTCTAAGAAAGCTAGCAGACCACCTTAAGCATGCAAACATTCAAATCATGGGTGTTTGTGAGGGGTGGGGGAGGAAGGAAAATGCATTGAAAATATATTCAGTAAAATAATAACAGAACACTTCCCAGATATTGGCAGAGATACAGATTTTAGATCCAAGAGGATCAAAGGTCCCAAACAGATTAAATTCAAAAAGGTCCTCTCTGAGACACATTGTAGTCAAACTGGCAAAACAAAGACAAAGAGAGACCCTAAAAACATCTCAAGAAAAAGGTGTCAAGTCATCTATAAGGGAGTCCCAGTCAGACTAACCACAGATTTCTGAACAGAAGCTTGACAGGTTGAAATAGAGAACCCAGAAATCAACCAAATATATATACATACAACCAACTGATCTTTGACAAAGTCGCCAAGAACATACATGGGGGAAAACACTGCCTCTTAATAAATGGTTCTGGGAAAACTAGACACCCATATGTAGAAGAAGGAAATCAGATCTGTATCTCTTGCTATATACCAAAATCAACTCAAGATGGATTAAAGACTTAAATATAGAACCTGAAACTATAAAATTCCAAAAAGAAAACATAGGGAAAAATCTTTGAGATGTAGGACTGGACAAAGACTTTGTGAGTAAGATCCCAAAAGCACAGGCAACAAAAGAAAAAATAAACAAGTGGGATTATATCAAACTAAAAATATTCTGCACATCAAAAGAAACAGTTAACAGAGTGAAAAGACAACCTACAGAATGGGAGAAAATATTCACAAACTATGCATCTGATTAATATCTAGAATATAAAAAGAACTCAAACAATTTAACAGTAAGAAAACAAGTAAACTGATTTTAAAAATGGGCAAAGTAGCTGAATAGGCATTTCTCAAAGGAAAACTTACAAATGGCCAACAGACACATGAAACAATGTTCAACATCACTCAGTATCAGGGAAATGCAAGTCAAAATCACAATGAGATATCATCTCACCCAAGATAGACTGGCTATTGTCAAAAATACAGTGATGAACAAATGCTGGTGAGGATGTGGAGAAAGGGGAACACTCATCTACTGTTGATGGGACTATAAATTAGTGTAGCCATTATGGAAAACAGTATGGAAGTTCCTCAGACAACTACAGATAGAACTGCCATACAATCCAGCACTCCCACTACTGGGTATATACCCAAAAGAATGGAAATCATGTCAAAGAGATACCTGCACTCCCATGCTTATTGCATCTCTGTTTACAATAGATAAGCATTGGAAACAACCTAAATGCCCATCAACAAATGACGATAAGGAAAATATAGTACATATACACAATGGAATACTAGTCAGCCATAAGAAAGAATGAAATTCTGCCATTCACAGCAACATGAATGAACTCAGAGAAAATTATGTTAAGTGAATTAAGCTAGGCACAGAAAAGAGATATTGCATTCCTTCACTCATAAGTGGGAGCTAAACAAAATAAACAAAGAAAAAAGAAACAACAATCACAATAATATGTTGAACTTTTAACAAAAAACAGAACAGAGCTGTGGTTATTGGAGGTGGGAGAGGGGGAGGGGAAGGGTTGTCAGAGACAAATTGTTTAAGGGTCACAAAGACTGATTAAGTTTTGTAAACATGGGTATATTAATTATCCTGATTTATCACCACATATTGTACACAGGTATTGATATTCAAATCTGTACCCCACAAATATGAATAATCAATTACATTTCAATAAAAAAAAACTGTCAAAAAAGAAAAAAGTAAAATAAAATAAAATATGGTATTAAAAAAAAAATTGATATTCAAATCTGTACCCCACAAATATGAATAATCAATTACATTTCAATAAAAAAAAAACTGTCAAAAAAGAAAAAAGTAAAATAAAATAAAATATGGTATTAAAAAAAACCCGCCATGATTAAAGAATCAGTCTATAGCAGTGTCTCTCAATGGTGGTAATTTTGTCCTTTTAGGGGATATTTGGGGATATCCGAAGACATTTTTGCTTTTTAATTGTCATAGCTTGGTGAGGGTGGAAAGGACATGATGTTTTTTTCTGACATCTATTGAATAGAGACTGACAAAACATCCTACAATGCATAGACCAGGCAGCAGCAACAAAGAATAGTCTGATCCAAAATGACAATAGTGCTAAGTTGAGAAATCCTGATCCATAGAGCTAACAAACCTTAATTTAAAATGTAAGTAAAACCAACAGAGTCCATACTATCGGCTATATTTTGTGATGTCTATCCCACCCTGGAGCTTTGCTCATGGTCTCTCCTATCCTGACTGTTCTTTCTTTTCCCATTTCTGGCTGTATGCATTCATCAAGATCCAGACTGGGAACAATCAGTTTAAGACTCCTTCTCTAATCCAAATTTCCACAATGTATAATATATATAAATAAATGGGAGACTAAAAAATATGAGAAGGTATTAATTACCCAAACTATCTTCTGTGCTACCACTACCATGCTAGCGTATGATGCAAGGCAATAGATCTTAATAAGCCATGATACTTTATAATCTATGACTCTACAAAAAGGTGCAAAACCTCACTTGAAAATATTTGATTTTGATGGCAGTCAATGGATGAAGGAGGTGAAATGTGGTTACTTATTGTTTTTATTAGTTATCTTTGTCCAGCTTTCCCTAATACCTGGAGGATCTGTCCTCAATAATAATAATTATGAATCACATCTGTAATTTATAAGACTGTCATTCTCCATAATGTTGATTGCACTTTCTGTCTACTTCACTTATAAGGATATTAATCTTGTGCTAATTTTTATTTAAATATATTTCTTTCATGCACACACTGTGATACATTTTATTATTTTTACTGTCATATTTTATCTTCTCTTCAAAGTAAAAATCTGTATCCTATACTTACATACTATTTCTCAAAATTTCTACTACAATGTCATGCAAATAGTGTTAATAAATTCCTAATGATTGATCAAATGAATCCCTGGGATCTTTTATCAGATGAATGCAGAGCCAAAATGATCATAACAATCAAAGGTACTTGTTCACACAAGATAATCATTGGTTGCTAAGTCATTCACATCATGATTTTGACATACTTTTATTCTTCAACTGACTATTGTTTAACTGATTTAGCCAATTTTATGGTACTGATTTTATGTTGAATCAGCATACAATTCATATAACAATAAAACTGATATTATACTCTACTTCTTTTTTTCCAAAACAGTGGATGACTGAGGAGTAGTCAATTAGTAATTCTCTGCAGTATTTAAGAAACCTGACTCTGTGGTTGATGGCTTTCAAATAATTAAATCATGGGCTAGAGGACGGTTTTTGAAGGACTGATCTGTTTAGGAAGAGTCAGTCTTTGTAACATGTTTTCAGTGTTGCCAAGAAAGATGTTTCATATGTGATACTGGGAATAAAATAATATAGCTTTATTTTTTTCCATTTAGTGAAAAAGCTATTCTTTTAAAATGCAATGATTCTGCATGAGTCAACATGTGGATTTAGGTAGCTTTCACATTCAGAAGAATATTGTAAATTGTCTTTTTTTCTTCACAGGTAGATTATAAGCTTCTTAAGGACAGATAACTAAGTATAAGTGAAATTAAACAAAAAGA
Source organism: Galeopterus variegatus (assembly GCF_000696425.1). Taxonomy (NCBI): domain Eukaryota; kingdom Metazoa; phylum Chordata; class Mammalia; order Dermoptera; family Cynocephalidae; genus Galeopterus; species Galeopterus variegatus. The sequence continues at coordinate 13,285 of NW_007738724.1, read as the reverse complement.
ACGAACAAAAACAACAAAAAGCCCAGTTTTACCTCCTTCATCCACTGATTGGCATCAGAATCAAATATTTCCAAATAAGGTGTTATACCCTCAAGTACTCTGAGAAGAAAAATGTCATGCCTTATTATGATCTGATGGTTTCTGGTATCAGTTAGCAGTGGTAATGGAGCCACAGTGGATGATTTGGATAATTAGTCCTTTCTCATTTTTTTTTAATCTCCTTGTTGATTTACTAGACAGTATGTTTCTGGTTTAGACCAGTGGAACATAAGCCTGGTTAAAAATCAATTTTAGGCTTCCACTCCATGTAGTCTGTTTTGTAATTATTTTTTAATGGCATGATTTCTCCAAAGACTATGGAATAAACCTGGTAGATTGCAATAATATAAAAGAATATTTAAAGGAGCAGCAACATTGTATGGAAATTCTCTCATTTTTATGACAATAACAACACACTCCACACTCATTTATCAAAGAAGCAAGGTTTTCTCATGGTCTTTTCTCTGGAAGCAATCAATATGATTCATCTTGTCTGTCAAGTTCCCAACTGTAATTTATTATAGGATTTATTTTGCCTTAATAATTCCTCAAAATTTTATAATCTTTCTTAACAGCTAATACTATAAGTAGATGTCATCAACACATGAATTAGGATTTATACTCATCGAAATATAAAAAGGTGCATTCACAAGACAAGAACACAAGTATCATTTACTCCTATGAAGGAGTCTCCTTGTGCAGTATGTGCACAACACTTTATACCTACCAAAGAACTTTCATATCTAATATTATTTCAGCTTAACAACAGTCCTGCAAGTTTGGAAAAACATAATTTATTCTCATTTCCTTACATTTTGAAGAAAGGAATACATAGATTTTATAAATAATATCCATTTCTCTGATTTAAAAAGTAAGTCAAAGTTATAGAAATTCAAATAATATAAATTTACATAGTGTACAGAAAATCTAAATCCCATTGACTCTGCTCTTCCACTTGAAGATAACCATGCTCACATTGTGAAAATATCCATACTACCCAAAGTGATCTACAGATTCATTGAAATCCCTATCAAAATTTCAATGACATTTTTCTCAGAAATGGAAAAAAAAAGTCCTGATATTTATATGAAATGAAAAAAGAACATGAATAGCCAAAGCAATCTTGAACAAAGAAAAGTAAAGCTGGAAGCATAACACTACCTGACTTTCAACTATACTACAAAGCTATAATAACCAAAACAGCATGACAGTGGCATAAAAACAGACACACAGATCAATGGAGTAGAATAGAGAATTCAGAAATCAACTCATACACCTACAGCTATCTGATCTTTGACAAAGGCACAAAGTCTACACACTGGGGAAGAGACTGCCTCTTCAGCAAATGGTGCTGGGGAAACTGAATATTCATATGTAGGAGAATGAATCTCAACCAAGACCTCTCATCATATACCAAAAACAACTCAAAATGGACTAAAGAATTAAATATACATCCTGAAAAAATAAAACTCTTTAAAGAATACATAGGGGAAACACTCCAGGAAGTAGGATTGATTACAGACTTCGTGAATACAAACCCAAAAGTACAGGCAACCAAAGGAAAAATAAACAAATGGGATTATAACAAACAAACTGAAAAGCTTCTGCACAGCAAAAGAAACAAATAACAGAGTGAAAAGGCATCCTACAGAATAGGAGAAAACATTTGCAAATTATACATCTGACAAAGGATTAATATTCAGGATATAAGAGGAACTCAATATCACAGCAAAAACAACAACAACAAAAAACCTGTAACCCAATCAAAAAATGGACAAAGGAGCTGAGTAGACATTTTTCAAAGGAAGATATGTGAATGTCTGACAGATACATGAAAAAATGCTCAACATCACTAATCATCAGAGAAATGCAAATTAAAACCACACTGAAATATCACCTCACTCCAGTTAGACTGGCTATGATCAAAAAGATGGTGAATAACAAATGCTGGCAAGGATGTGGAGAGAAAGGAACACTACTGCCCTGTTGGTGGGAATGTAAATTAGTACAACCACTTTGGAAAAAAATATGGAGGTTTCTCAAACAACTACAGATAGATCTTCCATATGATCCAGCAATCCCTCTTCTGGGCATATATCCAGAGGAATGGAAATCATCATGTCAAAGAGATACCTGCACTCCCATGTTTATTGCAGCTCTGTTTACAATATCCAAGATATGGAACCAACCTAAAGGTTCATTAATAGATGATTGGATACAGAAACAGTGGTATATATACACCATGGAATACTACTCTGCCATAAAAAAGAATGAAATACTCCCATTTACAACAACATGGATGAACCTGGAGAAACTTATGTTGAGTGAAACAAGCAAAGCACAAAAGGATAAACACCACATGTGCTCACTCATATGTGGGAGCTAAGAGAGAAAGGAAGGCAGGACAGAAAGACCACAGTAGTCCCATGATCCAACAGAGGGAGGGAGCATTCCTAGGGATACAAATAGAAGTTGAGGGCAGAGGGGTAGGGGGAGGTTGGTTGAAGGAGAATTAGAAGGGGACAAAGGGTACAAAAGCAATTTCTGGTAATGGGTATGGCCCCGATATGAATCTGGCCCCCACGTCATGCACAGGAGGGAGAACAATCAGCTTTGTATCTTATGAATATTCAAAATAAATAAAAAACAAAATAAAAGAAGCCATGGTCTTCCCAGTTAAAAAAATATATATATAAGCCTATGAAAATAATTACAATTGGAAATTTATGAGAGGAAAAACTATTATCATTGAAATAAACTCAATAGATGAGCTGGGGGAAAAAAAGAAAGGAAACTCTATGCCCATTAAACAGTAACTCGCCATTTACCCCCTCTCTTACCTGCCCCAGGGAACTACTAATCTATTTTCTGCCTTCAAGAACTTCCCAACACTGGATACTTCAATAAATGTAATCACACAGTATAATAATAATAATAATACATATACTGATATATATTATAATTAGTGTTTTTCTTTTCTTTTTTTAAACACAATTTGGGTTATATTTTGCATATGTTATTTTTCATTATACTCTTTTTCTTTGGAAACATAGCATAGATATGGTTTTATGTAAGAACACGTACTCACAGAGCTAAAATTATTTTTAATTATGAGACAAATATATTGATGGGTATTTAAATTGTTTTCACTGGCTGTAATGGGCTATGTAGTTTGAATGATTATTTGTACCATATCTTTTCAAATTCAGGGAAATATTTTAGTGAGTAAATTTTTTAGAAAAAATGCCATTAAATCTAAGGTTTTCTTAATACACATATTTTTCAGTTTCTTTATTATGAATAATATATATACTTGATTATTTTCCAGAAGTATTTTGCTGGTTAAATTTTCACCAGCAGTATATGAAGTTGCCTGTTTCCCTCATAATCTCAGTAATAGTGGATGTTTTTTTCTTTTCTTTTTTTTCTTTATTTGTGTAAGCTGCCTGGTAAAAATAATACATAGTTGTTTTAATTTGATTTTTTAAATACAAGTTTTCAGTGATTATTGAATAACTTTCCACATCGATAGATAGATAGATAGGTAGATAGATAGATAGATATAGAAAGTGTAGGAGCTGTTCTATCCAAGCTGCCGCATACATTTGTTAACTGCAGTTCATGGCAGTATGTCTGTCTTGTCAATAGTACTCATGGTCTGGGGCCAGCCCGGTGGCGCACTGGATAGTGCGCCGTTTGGGAAGCGCGGCGGCGCTCCCGCCCAAGGGTTTGGATCCCACATACGGACCGGTTCCTGCTCACTGGCTGAGCGAGGCGCGGGAGCAAGGCCGAGGGTTGCAATCCCGTTGCCGGTCCCCGGTCCGGTACGGGGGCAACACTGAGGGTTGCGATCC
>NW_007738724.1:1794-8392 GCF_000696425.1 Galeopterus variegatus | reverse complement strand
AAAAAAAAAAAAAAAAAAAAAAAAAAAAAAAAAAAAAAAAAATAGTACTCATGGTCTTGTTTGCAGTTCTTCCCCACAGCAAGTGATCTAAAGAATATGAAGGTATAAATGTAAATTTCATAATGGTCACACTTCTATATAAAAACATCCATGATTTTACTACTAATTAAACAACAGAGTCCTAAATTCTTAGCTTTACAAGACCATGTGTTAACTTTCATTGACTAAGCGTTACAACCTCACCTGTCCCACATATTTGGTAATACTCTCTGCTAAAGATAAACTGGAAATGTTATTTTTTCTTTCCCCTGTGATTCTATTATGCATACATACTTCCTTTGGTTAGTATTACAGCAAACTCCTCACCCAAAAAATATCACTTTTTCACATTAAAGATTCACTTTGCATATCACTATTCTGTGAAGCTTATCTTGATAACACTGTTAGAGACATTGGCAACTTCTTTCATGTTTTAGTAACATGTTGCACTTATTGCACTGTGGTTCTGAACACATTATAGTTTTTTTTAAAGATAAAATTGAGTTTCCACAAGGATCCTCCACAAGTAATGCTAGCCACGTAATTTTGAAAGAGTAACTTAAACTTTTTCCTTTTACTTTATTTGTAAAATGTAGATAAAAGTATTTCAAGGTACATTGAACACTGTAAAAAATAAAGGAATTTATGCATGTGAAATGTTTCCACCACACCTGCAATATAAAAAGTGATAGCTGTAATTATTTATTGAAATGTATGCATTCACTGCATGTAACTAAAGAGGAAATGATGTACTATTACATTTTCAACTATGTTTAAGATAATATTTTCTTCTTCTGGACTATAAGTTCCTGAAGCATAGGAACAATTTCTTTATGCTTCTCTGCACTCATGGAGTAACAAAAATCCTGCCATAGAGTAAATAAATAATATCTATTTACTGAATGAATAATTATATGAATAAATAATAAGCTCATTTAGGTTGCTCTTAGTACTGTATATGAAGTCAACATGAAGAGCAGAACTATTGGGTAAATAGATTTCCATTACAGTCTGTCAAAGTCAAGGCATTAGCACTTGTGCTGGGTATCATAATGTAAACAGGCAAATATCTGCTTTAGTTGAGGCTGTTGGAAAAATATCTCTCTCTATCTCAGTGATCTCTTGAATATGGTGACCAGTGTTTCATAGGACACAGTGATATAGGTTTCATTGAAACAAAAAAAGAGATTCACCCTAAGTTATAAGTGGCAAAAAGCAGATGTTTTGCTTAAAGCTGGGTTTGGTGGATGGCAGGGAAAGAGGCACACCAAGACATTTGAAGGAGAGTGATATCTACTTTTTATCAGAAAGAAGGAAGATAGAAAAAGATAAAACTTATTTTTTGCCCCAGAATAGGCCTTTGTCCATGGATCCTCAAAGCATTCCTATATGGCCTTAAGCAATGTATGCAAAATTAAATATTTGTGTGTGTGTGTGTGTGTGTGTGTATGTGTTTGTATTGGAGAAGGAATCCCGCACTTAATGAATATTCAAAAGTGTCTATATCACCATTATTAAACAGAGCTTGTGAGATTATACAAGTGTTTTATATCAACATTGTTCAATATGGTTACCCTAGCAACATGAGGCTACTGAACACTTAAAATATTGCTAGTCCAATTAAGAAAATTAAACTTTTATTTTGTTGAATTTTTATTAATTTAAGTTTAAATTTAAGTAGCCACTTATGGCTGCTGACTACTATCGGACAGCACAAGCATATAATATCCCTAAATCTTCAGAACTACTACCAGAGGCAGTAATCATCTCTCTCACAAGTTGACCCAGGTTTGGCACAAATTTTTTTTCTAAATAATATTTCAGGAACTTTCAGCATTCATCATTTTCCCTAAGCATTCCCTCTGCTCAATAATTTTAGATTTCAGTTTCACTAGCCAATCTGTCAGTGACCCGTTTGCATGACTCTCCACATCTTAAATGCTATTACAGTGTCGTTAACTCAAGGGAATATTATCATGAATGTAAGAGACCTTTCTTTCAAGGCATCCACATTCCTTCTGAGATAAAAATGCACACATACAAGAATTTTTCTTTAAAAAATTAATTTTGTCACATAATACAAATTTAAACCAAATGTGTATTTATCAGAGACAACATCCTTGTGTTAAGAAAATAACTCCTCTTAGATTACTTGTTAAGAATGCTTTGATTACACTTTTCCATGCTAGACAGTGGATAAAAAAAGAATCTTGAGAATCTTTAGAAATTCCTATTCAAATCTGTAAATGATATAGATTTAAAATCCATTCTGAGTTATTTAGAGTTGCTAAGAGATCCTACAATCAAAACTATTATAAATAACTTCAAAAGCCAAATTGCTAAATAAAAAATTAATGCATGTTATGGGGAAAAAAAAGCGCTCTTATATTAGTTATATAGACCATTTTACATTTTTTCCCTTGTTTTTGCATCTGAATAGAAACATTAATAAAATTTCTTAGAATTTAAACATCTGGAAATGCTGAAAATTACAATCTTTCCTTGGCTTTAACACAAAATAATCAGAGGAGGTCCTCTTTCTCTGCAGATATAAAAAGCAAGGACTGTCTCCCCAAGTAAAATCAGATTGCCAGCTTAATTTGACTGAGAAGTACCAGTGCTGGACATAATTGGAAGAAAGAGAGAAGGAGGTAAGAATTATAAGGCTGACATACTCAATGATCTGAGTTGTTTCCTCAAGGAAAAATAAAGTATTTCGGACATGAAAAGAAAAATTCTATATCTGGCAAGATTACCTCATTATTAATGTCATTGTTATGTATTATTTCATTATTTATCTTTAGAGCACTTTAGATTTTAAAATTCCTTTCTATATTAAGTCTTGATTGACGATGTCTGGGCATAACAGCAACTGTAAAGTAGATTCACTTTTATTTTTGGTTGGAAATTGTCCTAGTCCATTTGGGATGCTATAACAAAATGCCTTAAACTGGGTAATTTATAAACAATAGAAATGTATTGCTTACAGTTCTGCAGGCTGAAAAGTCCACAATCAAGGCATCAGGCGATTCTGTCTCTGGTGAGGACCATTTTCACATACTGAGCCTTGTTGCTGAGTCCTCAAGAGGTGGTAGGGACAAGAGAGCTCGCTGGAGCCTCTATTATAAGAGCACTGATCCCATTCATGAGGGTGGCGTCTTCAGGATTTAATCACTTCCCAAAGACCCTAACCCTTGATACTACCACATTGGATATTAGGTTCCAAAATGAATTCTGAGGGGACATCAACAGTCGGACTATAGCAGAAATTATTGAGAAAACATTTAGAGTAAGACCCTTAAGAAAGAGAATAAATAATGGGTTTTCACTCACCTATTTTGGGGGAAATGTTAACTTTTTATTAAAACAGTTAAATATTTAAATAGAATATCATCCTACTTACATCGGAACAAGGTTTAGGATATGCATATATCACACTAAAATTATGCGATATGCTTTTAGGGTGATAGTCTTCTCTGTTTTAAAAGCCATATAAATTTTACAATTTTTTATTCCCTTCCTTTTTAATTATATATTACCATAATGTCATATAGACAACAACCAAATAATAGAAAATGCTATTATGATATGAAAATGCTATTTAAAACATTCCATTAGTAGTTCATGTTTTCAGTTTTTGCTAAGGTTGTGTTCATAATTTTATGTTGCCTCACATCTATTTTTAAATACAAGTTTAACCTTTTCATACCAGAAGCAGAGCACAGTCACCCTTGACACACTTTCCAATACCATACCCTATCTGAATTGCTCTAGCAGGTGGCCAGAGATACAAACTTAGAGGCATCTCTCTTGTCTATCAGGCTGGGCTCCATGACTTTCTGTCACTTCCTTTAAAGGGACCAGTTCAGATATTTGCCTTCTAATTTAAAGTGAGCACCTCTCAGTCACAGCATGACTTCCAAACTAGTGCCTGCTTGCTTTAAACCCCCTAATGCTCTCCTGGAAAACCTGCTTGCATAATGCCCTAGATCCATTAAAGTCATTGGCCCATGGGCCTCTTCTCTCTCTCTCTCTCTCTGTTCCCTGACCTCCTTGTGTGTGGCCTCCAGGAGTGTAGTGTATTTCCCAGGGTCTGTAAATTCTAAAAACTCTTAAACTTTCACATTGTGGTTGTGTCATTGAAGACAAGCTCCCATTCCAACCCCTGATGGTAAGGCCACTCAGAAAAGACCCATGCAGGTGGATCCCCTGCTGGTGCTCTTTGTCCAGGCTTCTCAGCTGCTGGGGACAGTAGTTATCAGCTAAAGTGCTAGTATCATTCAAAATAGCCACCTCAGCTGGTGTTTGAAGTCTCAGTGAGTCTGTTTTATTTAGTTCTCTTCAGGCATTGAAAGTCAGGGAATGAGTGAATGAATGTTGAAATACAGAGAAAGTCCATACCTGTTAATCTCAGAAAATCTTTGGAATTTCAGAATTTTGTTTGGTTCTGTTTATAGCTTTACCTTAGGCCCTCACTTCATATCTAACCTCTACTATTTGGTGGCCAGGAAATGTCTGGGTATATTCTACTCAGCTGCTGAGTATTATATATTTCAGAGAAGGTTTCTGAAAAGTACACGCTACGTGGCAATTGACAATCTTCTTATAGCCCAACACAGTGGACAAATCACACTAATAGTCACAGACTGATCTCCCCAGAGGAGTCATTCAACAGGGCCATCAGAAGTTATCCTACTTTTAATCTATTTTGGAAATCAAAGATCCCACCATTTCTGAATTTCGTAAGGTCATTAGTCTACTTTATGTTTCCTGTAATATATGGCCTAATCTAGCTTGGAGGTGAAAGACGCAGTTAAGAAGGCAAAGTAAAGAAAAGAATTTTGAGATGCAGCACTTTCAGTATAAGAGGCTATTAATGACCATACTAACAACAACAACGAAAAAAAAAATGTTTCTTTCATCTTTGCAGAGCCTGTAGGTTGCTAACAGAGATATTCGGATGCACAATAATGTAACTCTCTGGCTTTCTGTTAATAGCATTTTGTATTTTTTTCCTCTTCCCTAATAAGTATTTTCAGAAAAACTTCTTCAGTGAGGGAAACTGTTGTGTGTGTATATGTGTTTGTGTGTATTTAAACTATTTTATATTTTTATTAAGTTCAAAAATCTTTTATATTCTGTTCTAGTCAAAGTCACATGAGTTTCTTCTCCATATTTAAATTAAAAATTGGAGATAAAAAAAATTTAAGGCTATAAAGAAAACCTTGCCTCTGGCTTCTTGCATCCCCCTGTGGTGTTTGAAATCATTCTCCAATATTTCAACCAAGATTTCCTAAAACCACTATCTTTATATCCCTTGATAGTGAACTCACTACCTTACAAGACTATCTAGCATATTCCATCTTTGAACACTTCAAAGTTTTGGAATCTTCTTTTTCTATTGAACTGAAACTTTTCCCATTTTAACTTCTATGTGCCAGTCTTAATACTTTTCTCTCAGACCACATAAAATAGGCCTGAATCCCTTTTCCATGTAGCATTTCTCTTTCCAAATCCTTCAAATATTTGTTGTTTGCAAGCATGCATCCTGCTGAAACTCCTCCCATAATCCAGTAAATTTTAAAACATTTTACAAAAGTCACGGTTTTTCATTTTTTTCATGATGATCTTTTTCATATATTCCAGGATATTCAGATTTTATTCTACTCTGGGAAAATAAAGTATAAATAGTATTGTTGGGGGCAGAGGGTAGAAAAAGTTACTCTTCCTCTTGTCTTCACAAAACATTCATGATCTCCCGTGAGAATGGAAGAGGGGGATTACCTAATCCTTCCAATTTCTTCCACCGTTAATTTATTATATGTTTCTAAAAGAAGGATTAATATTGTCAAAGAAGAATTATGTCAGGCTAGTGTAATAGGAACCAAGATTATTGTTAACAGGGGAGTGAGAATGAACTTAACTCCACTGAAACAAAAGGCAGGAGTTCTGAGGTGACTTAGTAGAAAAGTATTCCAGGGCATTAGGGGGAAAGTTGGTTAATGTGATTATGACACATTGCTAATTTGCTAATTAACCTACCTACCATTCAACGGACACTGGGATAAAGGAGTTCAGTCATTCTTAATAATTACATTTCAATGGAATAGCTCCCAGATCCTTGAGAAGGACATGCCTGGGTTGTAAAACTGGCATAAGGCAAAGAGAAGTATCATCAAAAAGGCAGAGAAAGAATTTACAATTGCCAGTTTTCTAAAATCATCACTTAGGGGCCTATAGTCAGGAAGAACCTTGTCTAAAATTTCGTCAAGCTGATGGGAACATTAGGCTGGCTTGGTCAGTTTTCTACTTCTGATGCTGAAAGGCTGACTTTCATTGGGCAAATCAAACAGACCAAAGACATATTATGAAGACAAAAGAAGGCGCTAACTACCTTTTTCCCTATTGCATTTTCCCTGATGCCAAGAACAGTTCTTTTAAGTCAAGTGCTTTGTACTTTACACTGCTGGGTAAAGGTAGAGCAATAATTCTCTGAACGTTTGTATTTCTTTTAAGTGTGTAAAAATACACTGACTTAGCAGAAAGTTAAGGGAAGCTC
>NW_007738724.1:0-907 GCF_000696425.1 Galeopterus variegatus | reverse complement strand
TGAGCCAGAGATATAAACTGATACATGCTAGTGTCATGCTAAAAGAAAATGACAAGTTTAGTGTTTCAAACCCACAGCTGATGTACCGGCTTCAGGGCAAGGATGTTAAAAATCCCAAAAGGAATCAGATAACAAGAATCACTTGGTAAAACTTACTTGACGTCCTGTAGATGAGCACTCTCCACTCCCCTTGTTATGATATGAGCCAAGCAACGAGAAGCATGATTTTCATTCTTTTTTATGGCTGAGTAGTATTCTAGTGTGTGTGTGTGTGTGTGTCTGTGTGTGTGTATGACATTTTCCTTATCCAGTCATCCATTGATGGACATTCAGCAACATGGATGAGCTTGGAGAAAAATATGTTAAGTGAAATAAGCCATGCACAGAAAGAGAAATACCACATCCTCACTCATAAGTGGGAAATAAAAAACAAAGAAAGAAAGACCACAATGAAACATTGAACTTTCAGAAGGTGAGAACAGAGCTATAGTTACTAGAGGTGGGAAAGGGGGAGGGGGACAGAAGATAGTGAGTAACTAAGTAGTAGAAAAAATAATTATGATTTGTAATTATGAACATGCTAATAATATTGATTTGATCATCACATACTGTACACAAATACTGTTAGTCAACTCTATACCCCATAAATATGTATAAATAAAAGTAATAAAAATAAAAAGAAAACAACTAGAAGCATGAAGCAAAGAATGGTGATCTCACTTGAAGTGTTGAACCCAACACTGATTATAATACTCTGTAGTGGTAAATAGCCCCCCTTTTTTTTTTTCCTGGATAATCTACCTTTATGAATATAGACTTAAAAAAGAATTACCATACTTTGCTACATTCAATCTTTTTTTTTTTTTTTAAAGGTGATCGTTAAGGGGATCTTAACCCTTGACTTGGT
>NW_007738723.1:36845-41593 GCF_000696425.1 Galeopterus variegatus | reverse complement strand
CGTCGATGACGGCACGTGGATCCTTCGCTTTCCAGGTCAGGACGCTTGGCATTGGTTCCTAGGAATGTTCCCTGCAGAGTTTTCCCCTCAAAACATCGCGTATACCCCAACTTGCTTTTATTTATTTTTATTTTTAATTTTTTTTCTAAAAGATGACCGGTAAGGGGATCTTCACCCTTGACTTGGTGTTGTCAGCACCACGCTCAGCCAGTGAGCTAACCAGCCATCCCTATATGGGATCCGAACCCGGGGCCTTGGTGTTATCAGCACCGCACTCTCCCGAGTGAGCCACGGGCCGGCCCCTCAACTTGCTTTTAAAGAAATGCAGCCAATGTGGAAACCCAGTGACATCTTCCAACCAAACCTTGGTTACTTGGTCAGGGGAGCAGGAGAGACAAGAAAGCTGCTGGCCACCCTTGCCTGCAGTCATCTGCCCCGTGCAGGGGCTGCTCAGGAGGCACCGATGTGCAGCTGCTCCCGTGAGCTCTGGGCCTGCTGCTCCAGGCCTGGATCCAGGCTCCGTCAGAGAGGCTGCTTCCTTCCCTGTCGCCAACCCCACACCAGTGGGGCCTCAGACTCCCCCTGCTGCCCTCTTAGCAGATTTTGGGTTGGAAAAGAGAACTGGAAAAAAAACCTGGAAAAAGAACTTTCGCCTCAGTAGGTTTAGGAGTCAAGTTGAGGAATTCTTCCGAGGAACCAACTCTTGCTGGCAGGCCACCCAGCAACTCTGCAGAGTCCTTGGGGTGCGTCCCTGTGCTCGGGGTGGCCCCGATGCTGCAGACTAAACTCTGCGCTTTCTGGGATCTGGGTTGGTGGTGTCTGAGGCTCGGCTTGTCTTCCTACTGTAACCTGAGTGCCCACGAGGTTGGCAGTGTGGCTTGTTGAGGAGTTAGGTGTATGCTGGCTACAGAGGTCACGTCCTGTCCTGCCGGCTGGTCCTGAGGATGCAGCTTCTTCCCGTCTGTGCTTCCTCTGCTGGCCTGGTGTTCTCCCGGAGCCCACCCTCAGGCCTAGAGGCCCTGGGGCCGTGGGACCTGCATTCTCTCCCTGGTCCTGTCCTCTAAGAAGTGTGGATCTGTGCTTTAATCCGGTTGTGGTTCTAATCTGGTTGCGGAGTTGTGGGAGTAGCCACAGCGGTGAATAAGCATCTGCCCGTCCAGGCCTTACCAGCGCCTGCAGGCAGGGTGTAGGCGGGATTCTAGAAAATCATTCTTTGCTGCTGCTGCTGCTGCTGCTACTGCTGCTACTGGGGGCATGACTTCCCCACCAGCATTGGCCGCCGGGGAGTGCTAGGGACGTCAGGGTCCTATTGATCCTGGGTGCCAGGCCCCCTGAGCACACAGTGTGTGCAGAGCCTCTCACGTGAACATAGCCTGTGTCTGACATGCACATTTTAGGGCTAANGGGCTCACACGGTGCCCTACAAGGTCTTGGTGCCAGAGGGCCGGGCAGGCCCTGGAAGGCCGTGCAAGGGAGGGCGCTCGGCTCTGTTGAGTGACATCCAGGTGTCGGATGCCCGAGGGCAGTGCCAGGCTTGCTGAGGATCTGTTGGAAGAAGCAAGGTGGACAAGAGCAGTGGGTCAGTCATTGACCTCCCCGCTGTGCAGCGCACACAAGGACAGGTGGGCCTCAGGGTCCCAGGGGCACCCTCAGGAGGCCTCGTCGATGACGGCACGTGGATCCTTCGCTTTCCAGGTCAGGACGCTTGGCATTGGTTCCTACGAATGTTCCCTGCAGAGTTTTCCCCTCAAAACATCGCGTATACCCCAACTTGCTTTTATTTATTTTTATTTTTTATTTTTTTTCTAAAAGATGACCGGTAAGGGGATCTTAACCCTTGACTTGGTGTTGTCAGCACCACGCTCACCCAGTGAGCGAACCGGCCATCCCTATATGGGATCCGAACCCGTGGCCTTGGTGTTATCAGCACCGCACTCTCCCGAGTGAACCACAGGCCGGCCCCCCAACTTGCTTTTAAAGAAATGCAGCCAATGTGCAAACCCAGTGACATCTTCCAACCAAACCTTGGTTACTTGGTCAGGGGAGCAGGAGAGACAAGAAAGCTGCCGGCCACCCTTGACTGCAGTCATCTGCCCCGTGCAGGGGCTGCTCAGGAGGCACTGATGTGCAGCTGCTCCCGTGAGCTCTGGGCCTGCTGCTCCAGGCCTGGATCCAGGCTCCGTCAGAGAGGCTGCTTCCTTCCCTGTCACCAACCCCACACCAGTGGGGCCTCAGACTCCCCCTGCTGCCCTCTTAGCAGATTTTGGGTTGGAAAAGAGAACTGGAAAAAAAACCTGGAAAAAGAACTTACTTTTTTTGTGTGTGTGTGACCAGTAAGGGGATCGCAACCCTTGGCTTGGTGTCGCCTGCACCACGCTCAGCCAGTGAGTGCACTGGTCATCTTTATATAGGATCTGAACCCGCGGCGCAAGCGCTGCACTCTCCTGAGTGCGCCACGGGGCTGGCCCGAGAACTTTCGCCTCAGTAGGTTTAGGAGTCAAGTTGAGGAATTCTTCCGAGGAACCGACTCTTGCTGGCAGGCCACCCAGCAACTCTGCAGAGTCCTCGGAGCGCGTCCCTGTGCTCGGGGTGGCCCTGATGCTGCAGACTAAACCCTGCGCTTTCTGGGATCTGGGTTGGTGGTGTCTGAGGCTCGGCTTGTCTTCCTGCTGTAACCTGAGTGCCCACGAGGGTGGCAGTGTGGCTTGCTGAGGAGTTAGGTGTATGCTGGCTACAGAGGTCGTGTCCTGTCCTGCCGGCTGGTCCTGAGGATGCAGCTTCTTCCCGTCTGTGCTTCCTCTGCTGGCCTGGTGTTCTCCCGGAGCCCACCCTCAGGCCTAGAGGCCCTGGGGCCGTGGGACCTGCATTCTCTCCCTGGTCCTGTCCTCTAAGAAGTGTGGATCTGTGCTTTAATCCGGTTGTGGTTCTAATCTGGTTGCGGAGTTGTGGGAGTAGCCACAGCGGTGAATAAGCATCTGCCCGTCCAGGCCTTACCAGCGCCTGCAGGCAGGGTGTAGGCGGGATTCTAGAAAATCATTCTTTGCTGCTGCTGCTGCTGCTGCTGCTGCTGCTACTGGGGGCATGACTTCCCCACCAGCATTGGCCGCCGGGGAGTGCTAGCGACGTCAGGGTCCTATTGATCCTGGGTGCCAGGCCCCCTGAGCACACGGTGTGTGCAGAGCCTCTCACGTGAACATAGCCTGTGTCTGACATGCACATTTTAGGGCTAAAGTCATATTTTAGAGAGTTAAATTAACAGCCGGCAACTCTGGAATTCATATTTCTTCCCGTGGACTTGAGTCAGGAGTTCAGCTCAGTGACCAGGAGTCACGCTGTTCGACTCCAGGTGCTTTCGTCACAGTGACTGCAGAAGAGGCGGAGCCTTAGCGCCCAGGCTTGGCTTGACGCTGGTGCTCTCGGGTGCTCTTGTGACCGCCAGGCCAGGCTCCGTTGCCCTCGCGCATTACACAAATGACTCGAAAGTCCAGAAGTTGGTGCAAGGATTAGAAGGTTTATTTAGATACCAGCATCTGGGGGGTGACCTGGCTAAAATCGTCCCAACTTCTGATGCCTGTTCTGGGGTTTATAAAGGGGATGAGGCAGGAGGACGAGGTGAGGGTCTTTGTTCTAAAGCAAAAAGCGGGGGAGAGTCTGGGAGCAGCAGACGGTCTGATTCAAATGTCGCAGTCCCATGATGGACCGGAAACGTCAGCATCACAGAGTCTGTGGTCAGCTTCAAGTCCTTGATGTCACCTCAAGGTTGGAGTCCTCGTCTCCTAGGGAGAGCTCGAGGGTAATAACCTCAGTCCAGCATCAGAAATATGCCTGACTTGGGCTTCTAATGAACGTGGATGCAGTTTTCCTGTAAGTAAGGGGGGAGTTTACAGCCCGCTCGGCTGCCCGCCTCTCTCTCGTCTCTCCTCCTGTTTGCAGCCGATTAGAGAGGTAAGGAAAACAGGGAACTTGATACCAGTCCTTAATTGCAGGTGCACCCCCTCTGGAGTAAATCAGCATAAGAGGGGTGACTCATCTCCCGGCCGGTCTCGTTCTGCCGCCAGCCTCAAGGAATTGAGGATTATCAGTTTCCCAAGTTAAGGGCTGACTGAGACACTCTGCTTGGTCTTAGTTACCCCAGAGATGGTTGTTTTTCTGGCTAAGGTCCCTTTCACACCCAGCCAGTGTGGGCAGGTGGTCGGCTCTGAGTCATGGCCCTTGGTGGTGAGGCACGAGCCTGGCTCTCGGGACACTGAGGCACGCGGGGCTGAGCTTGAGCACAGATGTGCGGCTGCGCATTCACGCCATGGCAGTGATAGCCGTCAGTGTCATTCTGAGCTGCTGCTAAGCCGTCTCCTTCCTTCTGGGGCTCATGGAACCGATCCTCCCTGTGCAGGGCCCCGTGGCGCTCCCACCATGTGGCAGCCGAGGCGCGTCCTGTGTGGACTTGGGAAAGTGGAGAGGGAACGAGGTGGCTCGCTTGGCCAGCATCTTCCCCCTACCAGGGGGCCATTCTCAGTGGTGACACATGTGCTTCCTTGCGACACTGGGAGAAAGCTGAGACTTCAGGACAGTATTCAGCCATTTGGGGGTGACTTTCTCAGGCACGGAGGGAGGTGGCCTGGTTGTTTTGGCCACTGAAGCGAGGTGGTCCGGCCGGAGGGACTCCCGGGTACTCGAGGGTGGTGCTGGGGCTCGCTCTTAGCTGGTGGAGCGGGGAGGGCACTGGATTCAGGGACGGCTGGGTGTCCCTG
>NW_007738723.1:33565-36288 GCF_000696425.1 Galeopterus variegatus | reverse complement strand
GCAGCCTTCTCAGGGGCAGGGCTGCTGCTGCGCTCCCAGTTCTAGGACTGGCCGACTGGGGTGGCCCTTGGGAAACACTCGAGGGAACAGGCAGTGGGAGGTGGGGGTGAGACCAAGAGCATGTGGGAGCCGTGGACTGTGGAGTTCCGGGTCCTCCAGGGCCCTGGCCTGTTGTCCAGAGGACAGTCCCCGTGCGGGAGTGGAGGCAGCACATTCGTGCCGCGGCCTTGCCCTTGCCCTCAGAGGTGTGCCCCTGCTGTCTTCTCTCCGCCCCACAGGCCCGTGGGAAGGCGGGAGGGTACTGCTGTCTGTGGGGTGCGGGGTGGGCAGAGCAGCCTCTTGAGGCAGGGCACCGGGGGGCCTGCTGGTCAGAAGGAAGTGCCTTTGCAGACAGGACATGCAGTGACCCCTGAACTGGTCCCAAGGCCCCTAACCATGCAAAGCATGCCACCCACGGCCAGGCCACGCCCCCGTCTGCCTCCAGGGCTGTTTCCTGGGATGGGGGCTGGGTTGGGTGTGGCTGCCGCAAACCAGCCAGGCAGAATAGGAGGCAGAGAAGGAAGCGCGTGGCTCTTGGGGACAAGAGCCTTTTGGGAAGGGGTGGGTGCTTGCCAAACCCTGGGTGTCTGCAGACTTCCACAGCCCATATGAACAGGTGAGCCGCCCTTCAAGGCCTGAGTCTCCCTATGAACCTCCTGGAGTGGGTGAGGTCAGCGCCAGCCCCACTCCCTGCGCAGCGGCTCATCTGAGCTCAGTACGCAAGTCGAGGGCGTCTGTGCGGGGGGCCTGGGGGTGCTGGCAGGCGGGGTCAGCTCCCCGCTCCTGAGGGCCGCTCGGTGAGGTCAGCGCCAGCCCCACTCCCTGCGCAGCGGCTCATCTGAGCTCAGTACGCAAGTCAAGGGCGTCTGTGCGGGGGGCCTGGGGGTGCTGGCAGGCGGGGTCAGCTCCCCGCTCCTGAGGGCCGCTTCCTCCAGGGGAGCCCGCCTGCACACCCTCCCACCACGCTAGACTTGCAGGTCCTCCAGGGATGGCTCCTGCCCTGGCCCCGGGGATGCCAGCCCCACGTCCGGCAGGGCATGGTGGGCTCTCCGAGGCTGAGCTGGGCCGTTTTGCCTGGTTCAGCCGAAGCCCGAGGCTGGTAGGACCAGGGACCAGGCTGCTCAGTACGGTCAGAAGTCTTGCAGGGGGCATGGCTGAGTGCCCTATCCCGCTCTCTCGTCACCACCAGGCACCCCGGGACTGGGCGAGGGCTTTGTTTGGACACCGGGTGCCCTGAACTCTCTTCTCCCCATTCGCAGGAGGGGGTGCTCACGCCCCTCCCCAACAGCCCATCCTCGGGGCTCAGAGTGAGTCCAGGCCGTGCTGCGGCCCGAGTCAGAGGCTAGTGGAGCGTGAGCTTGGCTTCCCCGGTTGGCGGTGGGATGGTCCTGCCCTGCTCGGACCGGGCCTCCCCTGGGCAGCTCTCTGCTCACCTCCGGCAGCTATGCCCTCCACTGCCCCAGCAGCCCCGCGCGCCAAGCCATTGGCCTCTCTGCGGGGTGGGCGGGGATGACACTGGTGTCACCTGCCCTTCCTGTGCCACCTCTCCCACTCCCGAGAGCTGCAGTGGGGCATCGTTGGGTGTCCCTGCTGGGGCTGGCCACACCCTCACCGGGCCAGAGGCTGCGGGCCGCACAGCCCAGGCATGTCCCCTTCCCTTTGGGGGTTCTGATTGGCCCCGTGTGGGTTCTTGAATGACAGGGGCCAGATCCCAGGTGGTGGGATTCCTTTTTGGTTTCTGCTTCCAGGAATGTGAGCCTGCTCTGCAGAGCTGTGTGCAGGTGGCTGCAGCACTTGCCACGGTTTGAGCTGTGCGCACCAGAGGGATCAGGGGGTCAGGGCCACCACAGAGGACCGCAGTGGGGAGGGCACGTGGACCCTGAGCCCCGCAACTGCAGCAGGCTGGGTGCAAACCAGCTCCACAAACTCCTGCTCGAGTGGAGATGGGTGCGGGGCGAGAGTGTCCTGGCCCTGCTCTGGTGTCAGAATCAAGAAAAACAACTTTACCGGGGCGGGGGTGGGGTGCCACCGAGTAGGAGGTGTTCAGGTGGTGCCTGGACCCAGGGCCTGGTCGTCCAGCTCAGCCTGTCCCCAGCTCCGGCTCTCTCTCACCAGAAGCTTCTTTCTTCTCAGTCTGGCTGAGGTGAGTTCCAAAGGGGGCTTGCCCAGGCCAGGAAGGGGTTGGCTGCCAGGGGCTGTGGGGCTCTGCCTGCTACATGGCCTGTGTGTATGGGGTATGTGTGTGTGTGTGTGCAGGCATGCACGTGAGTGTGTGTGTCTGTGTGTGTGTGTTGTCCAGGGGGAGGCGTCACAGAACAAGGCCTCCTGCCCCGCACCCTGTGGATCCCCCGTGGCTCCCCATGTGACCCAGGCGTCAGGTGAGGGCCGGCAGCTCTTGACCCCAGATGGGGATGGTGCAGCTCTGAGGGCCTGAGCTGGCTGGCCCTGCTGAGGAAGGCAGGAGGACCGCTGGGGCCCCAAGCTGGGGATGTGTGTCCCTAGGGGCCTGGGGCTGAGTGAGCAGGGCCCCTGGGGACAATCTAGGACCTCGTCACAGATGCTTCTGGGACGGGCAGGACAACTTCCAGAGAAGAGCCACGCTGGGGTCTTCATTTGTCCCGGAGTCTTGGAGCGCCCCTGAATGCTTTGCAGGTGTCCAGTCCTATGTCCTGTGCTGGCCCAAT
>NW_007738723.1:25823-32884 GCF_000696425.1 Galeopterus variegatus | reverse complement strand
TGAGCTGGAAATTAAAAGGAGAGAGAGAGAAGCCCAAGAGATGCACAAGAGGAAGTGACAACGGGTAGAAGAGATTGAGGCTCGAGAACGAGCTAAATGAGAAAGGGCATGGCAGAAAAACAGGAGTCGAGATGGTTGTGTGGACAGCTGGCGCCTCCTGGCCCTCGGGACTCAGCTGCTGTTGCCTGAGCCACCTCATGAGAAGTCCCCACTGCCCCAGGGGCCACGCCACGAGGCAGCCCGTGCCATGTGGAGAGGCCACATGGAGGCACTCAGGTGACAGCCAGACCAACTACAACACATGGGGGTGGAGAAAGTTCCGATGTTCTGGCCCCCTGCCGTGGGGCCACCGGCTGTCCTCCCCTGGTGGAGCCGGGACCACCATTGCCACTGGCCTCTTCCAAGCTCCTGTCCGTAGTCCTTGGGCGTGATGATGGCTGTTTGAAGCTGCTGTGTCTGGGGTCACTGGTCACTCAGCGTCATTGCAGCACCAGGCTTAGGCATGACCTTTAGGAAGGAAGGTCTGGGCTCCACTTAGAGCCTCTCAACTGGTGTCCCGGACTGCAGGAACAGGCAGCGACCTCCTGGGGACTTTACTAGCCTGGGACAGTTCAGGGGCATCTGCAGACTAGCCTCGCCTGGCACACCCTGGGGCACAGGGTGGGGCTGGCCCAGGATGAGTGTGGGAGAGCATGTGGCATGGCTGAGGAAGGGGCTGAGGGGCTCTTTTTGCTTTTTAAGAGGATGAGCTACTTTCCCTCCACCCCCAAACTCCCGAACCTCCAGAAGGCTCCTGGCAACGCCCACGCACGCGTGTTCTGGTCCTGAATTAATCAGAGTCCCTGAGTGCTTCCCTTGCCCACCCAGCACTGAGGCCTCCAAAATTGGTCCTAGGTTGGAGACAGTGGGGCCCTGTGTCATTGCTGGGGCTCCCCATGGAAGGGGCTCTGATTCCACAGGCCCTCCCTGGGAGCCAGCATTGAGCCAGGGGGAACCTTAGAGACACCAGGGGCTGAGGCTGGCCCCAGCCCCTCCCATGATGCAGCCACTCCCCCGCCTTCACATGTGGCTCTCTGCCCTGGTTACTAGCCAGGTTGGGACAGGGGCCTCAGTGCTCCCAGGCCCCTCAGAGGCTGGTGAGGGTTTGCAGCCCCCAGGAGGGGAGAAGCCAGCCTGGGCCAACAGGTCTGGGTGGGCCCTGCAAAGGCTCCCTAGGCAGATGCATCAGTGGGTGAGGTCAGGATGTGGGGGGCAGAGGTGCCTCAGTGTGTGCCCCTTATGGCTGGGGACTTTCTCTGAAGCCTTTGACATTTCTTGTGAAGATATGCTCAAAAGCGCATGAGATACATGCGCAGGTGTTCCTGCTGGAGGCAGTTGCTGCAGAAGGATGTTGCTGTCCCCAAAGAGTGGCACCCCCACCCATAGCCTGCCTGCACCCTGCGATGCTGCCGCATAAGGCTGCCTGGGTGTCACCCATAAAGTGGCTCTCAGCCCCCCACACCACGGGGACCCTCAAAGCTGAACCAAACCCGCTGCCCTTATGAGCTCTCTGCTCCCTAGCATCTTGGGAATGATTGTTCCATTCCATCAGAGTCCGCTGCCTGTGAGCATGCTCACACAGGCATGCACGCACACCTGTACACTCACATGCATGTACGCATATGTTCACGTGCATGCTCACGTGCACACATGCACACGCACATGCATGCACACGCACACGCACACGCATGCACACCTACAAACTCACATGTAAACACATCACACATGCATGGACACATGCGTGTACACACAGGCACGGCATGTGTACACTCACATACATGCACACCTGTATGCACATGTACATACACAAGTGCATGCTCACATGCACGTACATACAAGTACACCTGCACACTCGCATGCATGTACACCTGTACACACACATGTATGCACATACGTGCACATTCATGTGTATGCATGCATACCTGCACATGTACATACACAAGTGCATGCTCACATGCACGTACATACAAGTACACCTGCACACTCACATGCATGCATGTACACCTGTACACACACATGTATGCACATTCATGTGTATGCATGCATACCTATACACTCACATGCACGTACACACATGTGCAGCTACATGCTCAAATGCATGTACACACATCTGCACACTCATACGCACAGACACACTTGCGCACCTGCACACTCACACGCACACACTCATGCACACCACACACATGCATGTACACACATACACACCTGTGTACTCGCATGTACATGCACACACACCTGCACCCACACATGCATGTACACACACATGCACACGCCCATACACACATGTGCTTCATCCCCTAAATGGCCTCTAAGTTTCTTTCCAGATATAACTTTTATGATTTTTAAAGCATTTATCCCATTTTTTCCATCTTTTTTTACTTGCTCTATCGCTGCCACCAAACTAATAGATTCTTTTTCCCAGAAAGTTTATGAAAAAAAAATGCCAAGGAGCAGAAAGTCAGACCCAAGCCCTGGGAGGAGCCGTGACCCGGGGATGCAGCATCTGGGGATCTCTCCTTGAAATCATCAGGTGCCAGCCAGAATTCCACATGTGGCTTTTCATCCCTGAGTCACGTGTCCTGAAAGATGGGAGCAGCCCGTGTCCAGAGTGGAGGACACCCAGTGAGGAGACTGTGGGAGGCTCACGTGGTGCGGGGCAGCTCTGCACGGAGGGAAAGATGTGCAGAGCAGAAAGTCTGGAGAGAAGCCACTGCACCTCGCTGGTGGCTTCCAGGGCTACGCTGCAGCCTGGTCTCTTTTTTCTTTTCTTTTCTTTTTTTTTTTTGTCTTTTTTGTGACCGGTAAGGGGATTGCAACCCTTGGCTTGGTGTCGTCCGCACCGCGCTCAGCCAGTGAGTGCACCAGCCATCCCTATATAGGATCCGAACCCGCGGCGGGAGCGCTGCTGCACTCCCAGCGCGGCACTCTCCCGAATGCGCCACGGGGCCAGCCCTGAGGATGCCAATTTCTGTCCCAATTTGGGACCTTTCTCTGAGCTGTTATTTCTATCCGGCATATTTGCCCCTGGAAACTTGCATTGCGAATTCTTCTCATGCAGACATCTGCTTCAATGTCACGCCCTCTTCGAGGCCTTCTCTGACCCCAGCCCCCATAGGAGGAGAGCCTCCCTGTTGCTCTCACATCTGGTCCTTGCACAGTGCTCGTCACTGCCAGTCCTGTTCATTTGTTCTTTTCTTTCTCCTGCCCCTGGATTGCCGGCTCAGGAGGGCAGGAGCCTTGTCTGACTCATTCCCTGCTGTACCCCAGCACTCAACACATGTCGTGCCCTTTAGAGTGAGTGTCACGTGAGGGAGTGGATGGCCTGGTGCACAAGTCCAGAGAATAAGAAGTTGAGCCATAGCCAAAGTAATCTTGAGCCAAAGGAACAAAGATGGAGGCATCACGCAGGAAGACATGCAGATGGCCAACAGGTGTATGAAAAACTGCTCGTCACTGGTCATCAGGGAAAAGCAAATTAAAACAACAATGGGACGTCACCTCACACCTGTTAGAATGGCCATTGTCCAAAAGACTAAAGGTGCACTTGCCTTTTTGGTAGTAGCCATTCTATGGAATGGTGTGGAGAAAATAGAGAAAGGGGAACTCTGTCTCCTGTTGGTGGGAAATGTAAATTAATACAGCCATTATGGGAAAAAACTAGAATTATCCACTTCTGTGTATACATCCAAAGGAATTGAAACCAGAATCCCAAAGAGATATCTGCGAGAAAATAGAGAAAGGGGAACTCTGTCTCCTGTTGGTGGGAAATGTAAATTAATACAGCCACTATGGGAAAAAACTAGAATTATCCACTTCTGTGTATACATCCAAAGGAATTGAAACCAGAATCCCAAAGAGATATCTGCACTCCCGTGTACATTGCAGCATTATTTGAAATAGTGAAGACATGGTAGTACCTAGGTGTCCATCATCAGATGAATGGATGAGGAAAATGTGTTATATACGCACACTAGAATACTATTCTGCCTTAAAAATGAAAATTTTGTTATTTGCAGCAACATGGATGAACCTGGAGGAGATTATGCTAAGTGAAACAAGCCAAGCACAGAAAGACAAACTGCACGATCTCACTTACATATGGAATCTAAAAAGGTCAAACTCAGAGACTGAGTGGTGGTTATCAGAGGCCGGGGGTGGGCGGAGGGAGAGGATGGGAAAAGGGGAGAGATCGGTCAAAGGATGCAAAGTTTCAGATAGGAGGACGAGCTGTAGTGATCTATTGCACAGAAGAGTGACTACAATAAGTAATGAGGCATTGTGCATTTCAAAATTGCTAAAAGTAGATTTCACATGTTTTCACCACAAAAAATATGCGAAGTGATGGGTTTGTTAATTAATCATTCCACAATGTAAATGTACCAAAACATCACCTTATATCTCACAAATATACA
This sequence comes from Galeopterus variegatus, assembly GCF_000696425.1. Classification (NCBI taxonomy): domain Eukaryota; kingdom Metazoa; phylum Chordata; class Mammalia; order Dermoptera; family Cynocephalidae; genus Galeopterus; species Galeopterus variegatus. The sequence continues at coordinate 28,433 of NW_007738723.1, read as the reverse complement.
CAATTTTTATATGTCAATTTAAAATAAAGAAAAAGTTGAACCATGAGGCAGCTTAAGGAAAGAAGCAGTTTGAACTGGGTGTGGGTAGAATCTGGATAAGTGGGAAAGGAACTCCAGCCCAGGAACTGCACGAGCTGAGCGCCTGAGTCAGGAATTCGCCTGCCTGCCCGCCCGCTCTCTGCATTGCCGAGGGGCAGTGTCAGGCAGAGATGAGTCTCGGTAGAGGTGTACGTAGCGAGTATGGGAGACTCTGGAAGTCAGCCAAGGAAGTTTGAACGGTGTCATTCAGTCTACAAATATTTGCCTTAAAGTAACTTTTTTAAAGAGACATATACTGGTCTCTCATATTTTGAGGCACTTGCAATTTGCAATTTTAAATTGATGAATTTCTTCTTCTCAGCAGCTCCCTGATGTAGGGAGAGCAGGTGTTATCTCTGTTGTTTTCCAGATGGAGCTGAAGTCCAGAAAGGATAAGTAACTTTGCAAAGGTTGCATAGTCAGCAACCAGCAGGTTGTCCAGTTCATCTACAGCAGCCCCTAAAATCTCAGAGCGAGGCAAGCTACACCTGTCACGAATCTTCGTGTGCATTGTCCTTGGAAAAGAGACAGCTGCAGTATTTTAGCTTTTTAAAAAAATACTGAGCAAATAACATAGCTATAAGCATGAATGGTCTCCAGGGATCCTGTTATTTTTATGGTTGCTAAATATAGAAGCCACGCAGACGGTGGGTCTGGCCTTTTAATGGCATTTTACAGAAGTCTAGGAGTTGCAAAAATTTCTGCTTGGCTTTCAAGCGATATCCCCTTCCCATCAGGCTCAGTTTAAGTGCTTCAGAGTGCCTGGAAACTTGGGGGTTACATGTGTAGCCAGCACCATCCCCTCCCCTGATTTCCAGGCGCCTTCTTTAGCGGGCATGGGTCCTGCTCAACTGTGGCTTTGTTTTTACGTACTTGTAGTCTCTTATTTTTAAGTGTGACATGCTTTTTCTAGCTTAAAATTTGCCCAACCTCCAACTTTTATTGGATGTCTTAGTATGGGTTGATCTTCCTCAATATTCGTGTCTCAGCTCAAAAGTCATCTCTTCAGTGGCCTTTTTCTGGCCACCTTATCTTAAGTAGCACCAGTCTTTATGTCTTACCCCATCACTGACTGTTAGCCTTCCTCATCTGGTGTCTTTCATGGCATGCCATCATCTGATGGTGCCCTGCTTGTTTACTAGGGTCTGAGTTGTCCGTCTCGCCATCAAAGGCAGAGCCTACCACCCCCCATCTGTAACAGAAAGCTGACTTCACTGCTGAACACAGGAGAGCTGGTCAGGTACAGTCGGAGCATAAGGGAGAGTGGATCTCACGTAGGGCATTAGAAAGAGTGGAGTGCAGGGATCTAGTATCCAGAGCATGTAGGGACCCGTGCAAGCATGGTTACTGAAGGGAGGCTGTTGCCGATTGCCTGGCCCTGGCTACCGATGGGAAGTTCCTGTAGATCAGTGAGAATGGGTTTTAATCCAGTTCTGGTGGTCACTTGTTGCTATAGCCAAATAAGCAGTCCTTCCCAGGAGAACAGAAACTTTTATCCCGTGCTCTGTCAAGGCTCATAAGCTTTACGAAATCAAGGATTTTGTCTTGTTCACCACTGTATTCCAGATCCTGCTTGTTGCTATAGCCAAATAAGCAGTCCTTCCCAGGAGAACAGAAACTTTTATCCCGTGCTCCGTCAAGGCTCATAAGCTTTACGAAATCAAGGATTTTGTCTTGTTCACCACTGTATTCCAGATCCTAGAAAAATGCCCACGCTTAGGCACTCAGTAAATATTTGTTGAATGGATGAGTGAATAGCTTAATGGAGAGCTGGCCTCAGCTTCTCCTGTGCTGGATGAACCTGTGAGATCTGAGCTTTGAAGAATTGACTGAAGATGAAAGATGGAGCTGACGTTGCTTTGTAGAAGGCAGAACTGGAGCCAGTGGGCAGTAGAAGTTACCGAGACATGGATTTCTGCTCGGTATGAGGAAGATCCTGTAAGAGTTACATCTGTTCAGAGGAGGAAATGGTAGCCTTGTCATGGTGTTGATTGAGAATGGTGTTAATCTAGTTATTGCCAACTTCCAGTGGCACAGTCCTTTCATACTGTGAACTCCTCTGTGGAACCTCAGTCTACACAGGACAGACACACATGGATCTGCTTTAGTGGAAGGATTGCAGAGAGCCAAGTTCAACGTTTAGCCATCCCTGAAAAACCGTGATCAGACCCTAAGGTTCTAAGAAAGAAGTGTGAGAATCACTCCTTCCATTATTTTGAAAATTCCCCCAACAATCTTATGCAGTGGGTATTATTTCCTCCACTTTCCAATTGAGAAAATGTAGGGGAAAAGAACGTAATTAGCTTACGAGTACCAGAGCGAGGATTGGAACCCACACGAGTCTGATTCTTAAATTCACCTCCCAATGGGGTGAAATAGCCCTGTCCGTTTTTAAAAAAGGAAGTCCGCTGGGTAAAGAACAAACTCTGTGTGATTTCTTGGATTTTCAGATTCTGTCTGTTAATTGTGCCTGTTTAGAAATCCTGGTGACATATTTATTAATGACCAAGATGAATCAAGAAAATATTGCTT
>NW_007738723.1:25140-25414 GCF_000696425.1 Galeopterus variegatus | reverse complement strand
AGGCCTGTTCTGTTTAGTTTGCAGAGAATGCACATCTGCCCCACGGGAGACAGGTGTCCGTGGTACCCAATTAGCCTAACTTGGAGCAACAGCAAACTCATCCCACCACTTTCCCTGATCAGGGTCCATGGTGGTCTTTGTGCAACTTCCCCTGAATCTCCGTGATTGAATCTCTTGGAACCAAATACTGAGGAAATCAGAATGTCCCTAGTTGTGGAAATAGCTTTGATTTAGTGAATGAATATTTTCACATCCTTGTGCGTCGTGTTTCCTG
>NW_007738723.1:20897-24755 GCF_000696425.1 Galeopterus variegatus | reverse complement strand
GTGGAAATAGCTTTGATTTAGTGAATGAATATTTTCACATCCTTGTGCGTCGTGTTTCCTGTGTAATCTGCTATAAAGTAAGAAGAGTTGTGGTATTAAATTACATTAAGATGTTTCTCCACCGAGATTCTGCCTGCATAGGATACTTGTCAGAGTAAATGAGTTCTATTCTTAAGCCCTCAGATCAAAGAGTTGTCAGCTTTAGATGAATTGGGTTGACAACTTGGTACTCCCATGGAAATTGTGTGGCCATTAGGGACAGCCTGTTAGCAGGAAAATGTCCCGAAATAGCTGGAGCAACTGGGCATAGCACAGGATTTTCCGGCACTGCAGCTCATTTATTTAGAGCCCAAGCCACAGGCTGAATGCTCAGTCCTTGGGGGAGGGAGGGGCTTCTAGAATGGCACAGATGAAGGCCCAGGCTTGGAGGTACCAGCTTTATGAGAGCTGACTCATTTCTGAAAATCAACTCACTGTTGATTCAAGAGGTCTGTCTTACTGACTCCAATCCTCCAGCTTTTCTTGGAGGAAGCCACCCAAAGCAAACCAATTGCCACCCACCGAGCCTCATTCCTCACCAATCCCCAGGAGGCCCAAGGGTCAGAAGACAGGGTTGTCGCAGCCTCCTAGTGATGGTTGGCGGAGAAAAGGAGTGTGTAACAAAGTGGCGGGTGTGGAAAGCCTGCCTTGCTGCCTGAGGTGCCTCACCTCACTCTTGGTAGCTAAGAAGACTTGAACAGGCAGCTTCTAGTACAGACAGGGCAGCTGCGTGTGGAGCGTGTGACGCCGTATATACCAAAGCCAAGGTCTCACTGTCCGTCTGCGAGAAGGGAAGCTGCATGTGGTGAGAAGCTGCGATCCAAGTGATGATGGAAACTTAGTGTTGCAAAATGGAGGAAGTGCCTCCGTTAAATGAAATTAAATGCATTAAATTAAACGCAGGCCATTAAACAGTCGGCCTCCACCTGAGTCTAGGTCTAGGTCTAGGTCTAGGTCTTCGTCTCCAGACCAGGCCACTCTCACATCTCTGCTTGGCTGAGGCCACCCTTCCTCCCTCCCCAGCCCTCTGCCCCACACCCACTGCCTCTCTCCAGTGCCCATCTCAGTGAAGGCAGCCCTGCCTGCCAGTTGCCCAGGCCGGGGACACTTCCTCCTCAGACCCTCCCCACCCCGCCCCACACACCCTTGCCCGTCACTGTCCATTGCCGCCTCAGTACCCCTTGGTTCCGTCGGCCTCTGTCACTAACCCAAGCCAGATTCTGTCATCTCTGCCCAGGATCAGCATGCCGTCAGCATGGCAGCCTGGGAAGGTCTTGCCTCCAGTTTTGCCTCTTTCCGACTCACTCTCTTTATGGCATGGAGTGCCATCTACCTGAAATGCAGATCTGATGATGTCACCTCCAGCACAGACCCTCGGTGACTCTCCATGGACTATGGAGTGAAACCTACACTCTCTGGGATCAGCTGGGAGCCCCCTGAGGCCTGGCCCTGCCGCCACCAGCCGGGCTGCCGGCCTGCTCCCACCCAAGCTCCACTCATCCTCAGTGGTGGGCAGGCCCCTGGCCCCACGGGCTCACTCCCAGATTTGGGGCACCGCACATGCTGCCACCCTGCCCAGGCCAGCCTCCCTCCCTCCCCATCTTAGCCTGGCCACCGCCACGTAGTCCACTGCAGCTAGTCATGCCCTCCTTTAGACAACAGCCCTAATCCCAATACTGTCCCCTTCCTGTGCCATTGACCAGAAGGTGACCTCTCTGCCTCCCACCCCACATGGTAATCTCCTGGGGAAGAGCTTGTCTCCACAGTGTCCCTAGTACCAAGCACTATGACTGACATATGCCACTCACTGGATTAAAAATAGTGATGTATGTGAATTTAAACATGTCACACACACTGGTCATGGACATACTTTGAATGCACCTCACCGTGAAAAGGGTGGGTTTTGACTCTTCCCCAAGGGAAAGTGGCCCAGAGAGATTGGAGAGCTCTGTGTTGACGGTGGCCTTAGGGTTCCCAGCGAACGGGAACTGTCGATGTTCAGTGCCACCATCTGCCCACGGGAAGACAGGTGGGTCTTTGGGGTTATGTTGATATAAAGTGCTACGAATGATATTATAGAGGCAGAGGAGGCATTTTACAGAATAGTTACAGAGGTGAAAATTCACTAGCTAACCCAAACTAAAGGGAAGTGACTGTGCTCCCTGAAACAAGGCTGGACATGCTCTAAGGCAGCCAGAGCTGGTGACCTGATGCTGGGTAGAAAGCCAGAGGGAAGGGTGAGGTACCGGGGACTCTGTCCAAATGTAAAGGGAGTGAGAGAGCCCTGTGGAAGTTCTGTCACAGAAGAGCATCCAAAGATTTAGGGAGTTGGCTTCAAAGCAGCTTGGAGGCAAGCAGGAGTTATTTATTCTCCCTTTGTGCAAAGTTGTTCAAAAATAGTCCCGATCTAAGCTCTTAGGCCCCACAGGAACACACGAGCATTTACCCTTAAGCTGGGCGTGTTTGGTGGTGGCAGCAAAGGCACCTCCCACGTAGGACGGGCTGGGACCAGCTGCAAGGCAACGGAGGCCTGCAGCCCAACTCAGCCTCAGCCTAACTCACGCTTCCTGGGGCACACGGTCTCTTTCTGTGTGTGACACACACGCCCCCGTGTAGACTGCACCCCCGAGATCAGAATTGGAGTGCTCGTTGCACCACCGGTTCTGCTCCTGATGTGAGTCTCCAGGGTTAGGCTTCCTGTGACCACCAAAAGCATTGTTTGAAGTGCACAGATTTCCCCCATTATAAGCCTCCGTGCCTTCAGAGGACTGTGTGGGAAAAACCCTCTGAAGTTTGAATGAGTCCCCTGTACGTACATACATGCGTGCGTATGCGTGTGGATATCTCTCTGGTTAAAGGAAAAGATCATAGTCCTGGAAGAGACAGCTCGAGCCCAAATTCTTACGTGATCTTGGGCAAATTCTTTCACTTTTTGTATAACAAGATATCACAGACAGCGTGGCTTTCACAACAGAGATTTACTTTCACACACTTCTGGAGGCCAGAAGGCCAAGCAAGGTGCTGGCAGAGGTTCTCCCGAGGCCTCTCTGCTTGGCTTGCAGGTGGCTGTCTTCTCCCTGTGTCTGCGTGGGGTCTGTCCTCCATGGGCATGTAATCCTGGTGTCTGTGTGCAGAGGTTCTCCCGAGGCCTCTCTGCTTGGCTTGCAGGTGGCTGTCTTCTCCCTGTGTCTGCATGGGGTCTGTCCTCCATGGGCATGTAATCCTGGTGTCTGTGTGTATCTGTGTCCTAATCTCCTTCTCTTATTAGGACACCAGTCAGATTGGATTAGCGTCCATCCTAATGGCCTCATTTTAACTTAATTACCTCTTAAAAGGTCCTACCTTCAAATACAGTCACATTCTGAAGCACTGGGAGTTAGGGCTTCAAAGCAGAAACTTGAGGGGGACACAATTCAACCCACACACTTTTCTTAACTTCATCTGTGCTCTTTGGTGTCTGAAGGACTTGAGCCGATGATTTTTGATTTCTCGGATCCTTTGTAACTCTGCCGATGCTGCCTGAGAAGGATTTCTGTCATTTCTCAGGGTCAACCGAAACCTAAAATTAGTTGTGTTTGGTTTCTCCCTTCGTCTTTTCTGTTAAATTGGAATTCCAGGAGCCAAAGATGCCAAAAAATGTCTCAAAGTACAGATGGTCCCCAATTTATGGTGATTCAACTCCGACTTTTTGACTTTACAATGGTGCAGAAGTGATAGGCGTTCAGTAGAAACCGTACTTCCCATTTTGGATTTAGATTTTTTCCTAGGCTAGTGGTGCGTGGTGTGATGCTCTCTCCTGGTGCTGGGCAGTGTTGTGAG
>NW_007738723.1:12363-20757 GCF_000696425.1 Galeopterus variegatus | reverse complement strand
GTTTGGTTTCTCCCTTCGTCTTTTCTGTTAAATTGGAATTCCAGGAGCCAAAGATGCCAAAAGATGTCTCAAAGTACAGATGGTCCCCAATTTATGGTGATTCAACTCCGACTTTTTGACTTTACAATGGTGCAAAAGTGATAGGCGTTCAGTAGAAACCGTACTTCCCATTTTGGATTTAGATCTTTTCCTAGGCTAGTGGTGCGTGGTGTGATGCTCTCTCCTGGTGCTGGGCAGTGTTGTGAGCCGCGGCTCCCAGCCGGCCACGCAATCACCCAGTACTCGACAGTGTGCGATGCTGTGTTGCCAGCGGGTTTGGATGTTGTATTTTGTGTTTTCCCATCCCAACATGTCTACGAAATGCTCATTTTCAACTTATGATATTTTCAACTTACAATGAGTTTATCAGGACATAACCCCATGGTAAGTCAAGGAGCATCTGTACAGATGTTTCAGGATGGCCACTGGGAGCAATTTAAGTGACCAAGGATAGTACAGGCCTGGCTTCTGACAATAACTATGTGCCTGCTGCCTCTGTTTGGAGCTGAAAGGAGAAACGCCTACACCCAAAGGACAATTCCAAGCACGAATTTCTTCCAGCCGCTGACACAAGGTCATTTTTCTGTTTGCTGGGATATTCGGCTCATTCAACCATTCTCCATTCTCCTGTCTCAGTCTGTTGATGAGGCTTGTAATTAAATAAGGGCATTTTTTAAAAACTGAGCCCAAACCCAAAACTATATTAACAACAAAAGCACATTTAATTTCAACCCCTCTGTCTTTTGTCAGGAAAAAAACACCCTCGTTTTCGATAACTCTAGCAACAGTGTTTTGTAAGAGCTAAGTCTGGATTAGAAGTAAGAAGTTAGAAATATAAGAAGTAAGAACTCAACACCTGTTGCTTTTAAGATAAATTACTTACTGATGTCATAAACTGCACAGAGCCACGTGCTGCAGAAGCTAAAGGGAGTTATTACAATGCATTAGCTGTGTTACCAGCACAGCTAGAATACTTATTTAGAAACAGGCTCAACTCTTCGGAGTCTTCGGTATTCAACACCTACTTTCACTCTAATACTAAAATTCATTGTGTTTATTTGAGAACTTTTCAGTTTTCTAGTTATTAAGTTAAGATATTTTCACTCTCACAGAAGCCCTTCAGGTTTTGATGTGCAATCTGACGGGAAGAGAGAAGAGTCTGCTTACAGCAATGGACAGTCAGCTCACATGGCTGCAGGAGACTTAGAGAGGAGCCTCCCCGTAGAGCAGGTGGCATAATGCCTTGGCTGTGAGAACAATCCTCAGGGCAGAATTAAGTGTTGAATTAGCAGTGTGTGTCCTAGCCAGTAAAGGCTGAGAGCCCCAAGTATATCACTATAGTTATTTATGAAAAAAATGAAGATTATGAAGAAAACAGGACAGTGTACAAGGTTAAAACAAAATAAACTTTGTCATTGAGAAAAATTATTTTACTATCAATACTGTCTTGTAAAGTATTTTTTTGATATAAACATGCTTTTCCTTGCAAATGGGAGAAAATGCAATGAATGAAAACAAATATTTTTGGTACCTTTTTCTAATCTGTGTCTCCATATTCACAGTACTCCTGGTGAGCCACAGGGCTGGAGGCAGAGTGCTCTTATTCTTTTAAAAAACAAATTATGAAGAGTTAAAATTCTCATTCATTTCCTTATCTGTTCTTTGTCTTAGTCCATTCGGGCTGCTATACCAAAATACTACAAACTGGGTAGCTTATAAACAGCAAACATTTATCTCTCGCAGTTCTGGAGTCTGGGAAGTCCAAGGTCAAAATGCCAGCAGCTTCAGTGTCGGGTGAGGGTCTGCGTCATGGCTCATAGACGCTGTCTTCTCACTGTGTCCTACATGGTGGAAGAGGCAAGCCAGCACGGGGTCCCTTTTATAAGGGCACCAATCCCATCATGAGGGCTCATGACCTAATTACCTCCCAAGGGCCCCACTTCCTAATACCATCACGTTGGGGATTAGGATTTTGACCTATGAATTTGGGGGGCACACAAACCTTCAGACGCCACATTCTTTCTTCTTTTGTCATTTTTTTCTCCTCTCCTTCTCTTACCTTTGCCTTTCCTCTTCTATTCTCTTGCTTTTCATTTGTCTTTCTTTCCTAAGGGTCCACAGTCTGCTCTGTAGGTGATAGTGCCCAGATTTAACTTCATCATTCTCATGGCCTGGTTAGAACGCTTCATTTCAAGTTGCTTGCAGAGAGACAAGCACACATCTCTGTATAATGAGGATGGATAGTGTAATGTTAGGGCTACTTTCAGAATCCTGTCACTGTAGCCAATTGTATTGTCAGGTTAGGGCCCACAGACCCTTCAAACCTGTTGTACAGATGGGTCACAGACCCCTCATATGCCAGGCTCGGTCACCAGACCCGTCACGTGACAGGTTGGGTCACCCAGACCCCTCACGTGTCTGGCTGGGTCACCAGACCCCCTCATGTACAGATCCACAAGCCAGGTAATTGGGAAAGATCCCAGGAGCTGTTTGCAGATGACATGAGCTCAGTCCTCAGCTTCCTCAGCAGCAGCAGCAGTTTACAGCAGCCTCCAGCAGCAGCAGCGGTGGCCTCCAGGACCATCCAAGGGGCACTGGAAGCCACAGCCTCCAGCAGCAGTAGCAGCCTCCCTGTGTCCCCCCTTGGGTTATCTTGGGGATGGGGGGTGCTGTGGATCAGAGTCATTCATCCTTTATACTTAAGTCTGGTAACCCAGGACACCTGGGTTCAAGTCAGACAACCCAGGAACACCTGGGTGCACATGCACAATTATGTTAGATGGTAACCAAGAAACACCTGGGTGCACATGCATATTTACATCAAATGCTCAGCAAGATTCTGAACATCTCAGGGGACTATTTTCTTTTACTTTCCCTACAGATAGATTACAGATTAATGGGAGGAAAAATCTTGGTCTTTATGTCCCCAGGGTAAAGGGAAATTGGGGTCAGGCTTGACACAGATTATCAAGCAAGGGTTTCTGCCCATGGCCAGGAAAGAATAAATAGTACTAGACTAGACCTCCCACTGTATATAACTAAAAAAAGTTAGAGAAAAAACATGGAGCAAAATTTTCAGATATTGCAAAGTCAAGCGTTTGGATCCACTTACTGGCCAGCTACCCAGAAAGAAAAAAAAAGAAAAAAAATTTTCAGACATTGAAAGTAGGTAGCAAAGGATTGTAATCTCTGACATGATGGAAACAAATGAAGTGAGCCCTGGAGTGGATTCAATTATGTTCCTTCAAAACTCACTGAAGTTTGAACTGTGTTCCCCAAGTGTTATGTATCAGAAACTTGGCCCCCACTGTTACTGTTAAGAGGGTGGGAAATCCTATTACAGTAATTGAAAGGTGGAGCCTTGAAGAGGTGATTAGATTATAAAACCACACTGTAGTGAATGGATTAATAATGGCTCTGGGGGCTTTAAAAGGAAAGTGAATGAGGTTACTCTCTCTGCTCTCTCTCTGCTTCCACCATCTTGCAATGTGAGACCCATGGGTCACTGTCACCACCACCAGATGGACTTTGGACTTACCAGCTTCAGAGACTGCAAGCAATAAATTTTATTTTCTTTATAAATTACCCAGTTTTGTGTATTTTGTAATAAGCAACAGAAATGGACTAATACAAGCCCTATGATGGTTTGAGCTTTTAAATCTGGAGGCACTTCTTGGACTCTACCCAGAAAGCACCCAAGCAGAGCATGGACGTCTCACTGAGTTGAAAAGACAGAGATCAGAGTTTGGGGAGGCAGACACAGCTGAAGTGTGTAGGGCAAGATGCAGAGAGGAGGCGGATACACAGAACTCCAGAAATCTACATAGAAGTCCCTGCAAGTCTTTGGCTCAATATTAAGCTATGCATGCAAAGCACAGGACTCCATAAGGTCAGAACATGAACAACTTCAAGGAAGCTTTAAGCTGAACAATTCCTAGGTCTCACATGGGGCAGGCAAACATTTAAGTTCTAACAAGCTACAGTGGGAGACCTTGTTAAACACCTGGGAAATTCAGTAAAGACTCGATAAATGTAATACCCTAGCAGTAGGGCTAAACTAGATCCATTCTAACAATGCTTAAAATAAGCCTCAGGAAGATCAAGCTGATACACAAACAACTCAACTTCCTGTCAAATCAAAATTCAACACGATTTGAAAGAAGACAAAATTCAGACGTTCAACAGCATAACATATGCAGTGTCCAGCACCCAATAAAAATAACTAGACACTTGAAGATGCAAGAAAATGTGACCCATAATAAGAATCAGTCAGTGTTAATAAATCCAGAATAATAGATCCNCATGAACAACTTCAAGGAAGCTTTAAGCTGAACAATTCCTAGGTCTCACATGGGGCAGGCAAACATTTAAGTTCTAACAAGCTACAGTGGGAGACCTTGTTAAACACCTGGGAAATTCAGTAAAGACTCAATAAATGTAAATACCCTAGCAGTGGGGCTAAACTAGATCCATTCTAACAATGCTTAAAATAAGCCTCAGAAAGATCAAGCTGATACACAAACAACTCAACTTCCTGTCAAATCAAAATTCAACACGATTTGAAGGAAGATAAAATTCAGATGTTCAACAGCATAACATATGCAGTGTCCAGCACCCAATAAAAATAACTAGACACTTGAAGATTCAAGAAAATGTGACCCATAATAAGAATCAGTCAGTGTTAATAAATCCAGAATAATAGATCCAGTTGATAAAATTCACAGACAAGGACTTTTAGACCAGTTATTCTAAATATGCTCAAGGATTTAAAAGGAAATAAATATGATGAAAAGGATGGTGTTGGGAAAAATAGGAAAATGTCAGGGCCCCTCGGATGTTCAGAACCTTGCTGAGCATGTGCTGTAAGTATCCTCAGGTGTTCCTTGTTACTACTGAACGTGAGTTGTGTATGGGCACCCGGGTGTCCAGGGTTATGGACTTAGGTATAAAAGACTCTGATCCACAGTGCTTCTCAGAACTCTCAGAGAAGCCACTGGGATAGTTGCTCCTAGATCTGAATAAAACCCATTCATTTTTCTATACCTATGGATCCTAGAACCTTTTTTTTTTCTATTACCTAGCTCACAGACCTGCGTGTGGAGGGTTTGTAACCCAATCTGTGCAACAGACTCGAGGGGTCTGTCAGCCCTAGCTTTACAGATGGTTACACTGATATCAGAAAATATACTTCAGGACGAGGAGTATAACTAGGGATGAAGATGGACATTTCATAATGAAATGGTCAATTCATCAAGAAGACACGAAAATTTTAATACATATGCACCTGAAAACAAAATTTCAAAATACATGAAACAAGCCAATCAGGAAACAACAATATCTATACCCGTTGTTTTAAATTGAAAAGGACGATACTACACAGATACTTGCAAAGTCATCTTTATCAACCTAGATTTATTAAGTATACTAGCATTAACCTGGGTGACAGGAAAACAGTTTAACAGATTTGGCATTGGCCTCAAGAAGCTCACAATAGTGTTGAAATACAGAACACATACAGAGATTAAAAGCTTAAAATATATGTCTCATGTTGTGTTTTTTCTTAAGCTTCTGCCTTTCAATTTTTGAATCAAGTAAACCATAAGGCTCTTGTTGGCTGTTTTCCATCTTGGAGTATTAGTGCTTGGCCTTACAAATGTCATAGTAACTTAGTCATCCCTGCTATGCCCAAGTGGCTACGTGACCCCCAACCCACCCCTAGGCCCAGCTGGAACCCAGGATTGGAAATCTGGTGGGGACCACTGTTAACATCGTGTCAGACTAGAGCTCTCCTTTGGGGTCCCTATCAGGCTACCCCCTATCTTGCTTTCTACCCATTCTCCGAGCAAGCAGTGAGCTTCGGTGCACTCTCTTTTTGAGGATACTTCTTAAAAAAGAAAAAAACGATTAGGATTCAGGGTGATTCACACTCATTATGGTTAATTACATCAGTAAAGCTCCACTTAGGATGAGAAAGGAGCCACTCCTTTGGAAAAATCATTCCAAAATATCCACTTTATATACACATATTTAATCTTTTTTAATTCAATACTCTTTCCCAGGGAACCTGCCTGGAGGTAATATTGGGATTAGGATGGATTACCCCCCCCCCCAAAAGCCTTTCCATAAACCCAAACTCAGCTCACAGGAATGGCTCTTGACGCCTTTCAGTAAACAGTTGAATTTACTTATGCCACCTCTTTCCAAGAGAGATGAAGGCAGCTTACCAGCACACCCTCTGTAGATCATGGCTTGTTCCAGAAAGGAACAGCAGCTTCTCAAAAGATATGTCTCTTCTAGTCTTGCCCAACAATGAGAGCTTCTCTATGAAGCTTTCCCCAGGTTTCCCAGTTGCTCCTGTTTTTGTGTTAAGTGGAAAGAAGGTGGACCTTGGCGTCACATAGATTGCCATAGAATCCCAGCCTTGCCACCTACAACCTGTGCGGTCTTGGGTAGTGGTGAACCGCATGGAGCCTTATTTTCTTCATCTCTAAGCTCCCTCCCACCCAGGCGTGTGTGTGTATAATATGAACACGGGCTCTCTCCCTAATGCTCACTTTCTTCCTCTCTTAGAGGCCTCGTCGTTCACGACTGTTGCAAGACCATGTCTCAGATCTTTTGGGATCTGGGAAGATGGCCACTATTCTTCCTGTTAGAAATGTACTTGTCCGCCCAGCTCTCCTTAGCAGAAGGGCTGTGTCTGAGTCACGTTCGTCCTCAGTCCCGGCACGCTGTCTGGCACACAGTAGCTGCTCAGTGTATTATTGCTGAATACAACCCTCATGCTTCATCAGAAACACTCCACGAGCTCTTCAGAAAAAAACCAAAAACAGAACAACTCCTTCAGTTTTCTCTTATGGCTCCCTCACGGAATGTGTTCCCCTCTAAGCTGAGGCCACAGCACCCCTGTGGGACGCGTGACGAGCTTCGAGGTCAGTCCCTGTGTCCAAGTCCCTGCTCCTTCACTTACAAGCTGGGTGGCCTTGAGCCATCAAATAAGGAAATGCATGTGTACTGGCTCATGGGAGGGACATGTCCTGTCCCCTATGCCGGCCCAGATCACACTCTTAGATATAAAGGTGATCCTCTCTACGGTTGATGTGACCTGAGCCAACTTGGCTCTATCACTCAGTCACTCTATAAACTCTTGTCCATTTTTCTTTTCTTTTCTTTTTTTTTTGGTGGCTGGCTAGTACAGGGATCTGAACCCTTGACCTTAGCGTTATCAGCACCAGGCTCTCCCAAGGGAGCTCACCGGCCAGCCCTTGTCCACCTTTCTCATACTCAATGCTTCTGCTGTGTCTGTCTTTGCATTCATGTGGGAGCGGAGCCTGGTCACTGCNTACTCAATGCTTCTGCTGTGTCTGTCTTTGCATTCATGTGGGAGCGGAGCCTGGTCACTGCGTTGCTGGTGTCTGCGGAGGTCCAGGCTGTACCAGCTGCACGGTGGCAAATGGAATGGGACGTTCCCTACCTTCCTTTCAGTGTTGTTCCTTAAGAGAAAATTTGAATTAAAAAGACCTCCTGAGAAGATCCCCTGTTTCTTAAAATGTTGGAGTTATAGGGGGGACATTAGCTCAGAGATGAATTGACTGCACCTGCTCTTCAAGACACCACTGTCTGGACCTTCTGAATATATCCTTCATTTTTAAGAACCACACTAATCCCTTGTCCCTAATCAAAGTGGTTGTGAATGTTTGGAGGGTTAGCATTTAACAGTTGTGAGTTTTAAAATAGATCGAATTCCTCATTCCCCCTTCTAGTATTTCATGGCAGGGAACAGAGACACGCACACAGAGGGGAACATGAGCTGGCTCGTCCCACTTGAGACTCGTTCATGTGACACTGAGGTCTCTACAACCATAGCTGCCCAGTGTCTTTCCTCTTCCTTCCTTTCTCCTTCATTCATACATTTGTTCCTTCCTTCCTTCCTCTCTTTCCTTACTTCTTTCAGCTATTGCCTAAAACATACAAATGAATAAGAGGTAAATACGAGGAATAACTAAACCTGAGCTGGAGTTTGGCAAGATGGGAAAGTGCTTATGACACCACAGTGGCCCCGTTCCCCTAACCAAGGCCCTTACCTTCATATAAAAGCCTGCTTCCAGGAACGGTCTTTCTAACTCATACTGTAGTGGAGATGGCTGATGAGAATCGGTGCGCTGCCGCTCCTGAAGGTACTTTCATTTTCATCTCTCCTGAAAGCCAGAGGACCTCCAGCATCTCATAGTTGATGATAGACAAGAGGCGTTGTGAGGAAGGAGGCCATTCCCGGGCCCCTGCAGCTGCCTCCCAGTTATCCAGAGCAGGAAATAAAACAATCATGTCCCCCCCCCCCCCCCCCCCCCCCCCCCCCTC
>NW_007738723.1:9569-11420 GCF_000696425.1 Galeopterus variegatus | reverse complement strand
ACTGGCTGAGCGAGGTGCGGGAGCAACACCGAGGGTTGCGATCCCGTTGCCGGTCCTGGTATGGTGCGGGCGCGAAACTGAGGGTTGCGATCCGTTGCCGGACACAAAAAAAGACAAAAAGGAAAAAAAAATTATAACTTAGTGTTTTTGGAAACAAATCATGCACTGGTTCCATACTGAGGGGACCTCCCCTCCACACACAAATGACTCAAATGTCATTTGTGAAACATTTGATCACTGAGTATGGCCAGACCGTGGCTTGCACCGTATGTGGGTTGCCCCTACAGAGGGCCAGTTGGCGCTCCCATGGGATAACCCCTGCCAGTCAGAGGTGCTGCCACCAATTTCTGGGGAGATGTGCTCTTGTGGAGCCTCACTGGGACGTGGACTCTGTTCTCTCAGAGAAATAATGTAAGACACTCTAGTTCTGGGTAAGATTTGGACAACATGTCTGGCTTTCAGGAGCCCTAGGCTTCTGAAATGGCCATGGACACAGAGGTTGGGACAAAATGGTTAATTCTGAACCTTTAATCCCAAGGAAGGTTGAGTCAGGAAGGGTTCAAGATGCAAGATCCAGGCTCTGGTGTGTTGTGACCGCTCCAGAGAAAGAACCACTCTAGCTGGCTGGCCATGCCACATGGAGGATGTGAGAGAGGTAGGAGGGACGAGAAACAGTGAACTTAATTCTAGCCACCGTTTGTGGAAGGCTTCGCTGTGCCAGGCAGCCTTCACATTTCATCTCATGCAATTCTCTCAACAGCCCTGAGAGGTAGGTGCTATTAGCATCCCTGTTTCACAACTGAGGGACTAAGACACAGGGTAAGTGATGGAACTAAGACTCCAATCCACATCTTTCTAGTGTATTCTCTCTACTCTTGATTAAGTTGAACTGGCTCCCAGCTGAAAAGCCGTGAGTGCAAAGGCAGCTGGTGGGACAACGAGAAGAACCAGCATCTAGCCTGGTCCTGTGGGGGCCGGGGTGGCAGGGCAGGGAGCCTGGGCACGAAACTGAGAATGCATGGTGGTGCCTGTCATGATGGGCACAGGATGAGGGCACCTATCGCAGCCTTGGGCAAAGGAGATGGAAGTCTCTGGAAGCCAGCCAGAGAAAGGAGGAGGTACCCGCAGTAGAGGAGACAGCCATGGCAGGTCACAGAGGCAGCAGAGACCGGCGGGAGCTGCAGGAGTTCAGCTCTGCTGCAGGGTGGACAGAGCGCCGGGTTAGGGGCGAAAGGAGCCCCAGAGGCCAGCGGAGGCCGGGGCTCGCCCGGCTTGCTGAGCGCTACCTGGCACCGTACTGGAGGCAATAACAAGCCACCCCTAAGAGCTTTCAGCAGGGACATTTCTTTAAAAAGGGATAAGCAGGTTGAGAACTGGTTTTCCACTTGAGAGAGGTGGCTCTTGGTGTTCTCACCCAGGGGGAGAACACAGGAAAAGTGCAGTCTGTTTGGACGTGTGAATTTGGGGGGTGAGCCATCCAGAATGGAGCTGAACTTATGGGTCTCCTATTTTCCCACACGATGAAAGTTCTTGTTAAATTAAATATGCAATTATTCCACAAATATGCATAATTAATAAAAAATTAAGTATGCAAAAGACCAATATCATTTTACTGTTTCTGGAGAGCTTTAAAAAAGAAACCCCTTAACACACTTTGTGTTTAAGATTCAATTTTAATTTTGTTTTTTACCTTCAAGCCTGAGCACAGAGGTACTAGCTTGAGTCTTAATTAATTCTTTGTTGAGGCTAAAGATTTGCCCTTTGCGTCTGCTCAGTGCCTCTCATCTATGGCTCAACTGTGTGATGCTGATGAGACCGTCATTTCTGGTCACTAATAGTATCACTTTTATT
>NW_007738723.1:7501-8854 GCF_000696425.1 Galeopterus variegatus | reverse complement strand
GTACTTTTGATATGTTATGGATCAAAAATTCTCTGGCCAGCGTGGGGACACCTAATGTCACTTAAGCTCTGTACTGAGGTTGGATGGTCTTGGCCACATCTTCGTTTTGCCTGTAAGATTGGGAAGGTGGACTAAATCAATTTTAAGGTGGCCCCTAATTCCAAATTTACATGGATCAGCAAGTCTGTGTAAAATGGAATTTGGGGGTTCTGTGCATTCCTCATTGGGGCTCATCTGTCCTGCCTTGTGGTTTAGTGGGTTGAGGAATAGCCTCAGATATAAGATATTTGTTGACCTGCTTCTTTCATCTGACATCTCTGCATCTGACAGGCAGTTGTTTCATTAGTCACTTTCCTTCAAGATCTCAGCAGGGTCTTCTTTGGCAAACATGCCATCCTGTGGCTTGGGAAGTATGCATCATTATGTTATGATTGAGAAGACAGATTTGCATTCTTTTAATGTCTTCTAAAAGATCTTACCTAAGCTTACCTGAGGTGAGAACAGCATTGGAAAGTTCTTTGCCTCCTTTGGGAGAGAAGCCACACTTCTGTTTATAAGAACCAGCCCAAGTGCAGCAGGAACAAAATCCAGGGGTGCCATCTTGGTAAGGAGAAGACGCCTGGAGGCTGTGAAGTTGAGTTGGACTGNATGAGAATATTTCCACTAAGTCTCCGCTCTGCAGTGTGACACCACTGCTTCAACTGTGAGTGGGATGGGAAATCATGTTACGGAAGCGGTCTGCTGCATGACATAATGTGGTCCATATGTTATGCACTGTAAAGGATTTTGGGGCATTTTAGCAATTCAAAACACACCAGATGGCCATACGTCCTAGTATAGCCCTTTGCAGGGAGGCCGTCCTGTGTCTCCACTAAATCTGGATATCCAATACTCTCCTTCCCTGCTTTATTCTTCTCTGTACTTTTTGCTATCTTATAATTCATTTTGCTGAAGATATTAAGTTCCTTTGTCGTCAGACCTTCCCATTAGAATGTGAGTTCTATGAAGGCAGAAATTTCTATTTGTTTCATTCTCTGCCATTTCCCTAGTGCCAAGAACAGTGCCTGAGACATAGTAGATGCTCAGTGAATATTTATTCTATGAACCGTGTTGATTACACTGTCAATCATATTTTGAAAGGAATCAGTAAGTCAAAGGGCATTCACAGAAACAGTGACAGAAAGAGGATGATTCCTTCCTCTTTGAGAAGGGAATGTGTTGGATCTGATTTCATCTGACGTTGCAGGGAGGGTGTCGTGACATATTGCCCAGACCTGTAAACAAGAAGCAAGCTGATGGTGGAGTATTTTGCTTTCTCCACGAAGAAAACCCAGTTCCCGGGGACTGCTAGGT
>NW_007738723.1:0-5505 GCF_000696425.1 Galeopterus variegatus | reverse complement strand
GTTCAATGTAGAGGATTCATAAAGCAAATGTACCTCACAGGGCCTGGTTTATCAAAGCCTTACAGTTTCAAATATTGACCTTACAAAGAACAGGAAATTTTCCCCAGGCTATTGAGTCTCTGTTGCAAGTAAGAATCATAACACAGCAAGGCTGCTGGTTCAAAGACAGACAGATTACTAATTGATATGTAAAGTTACTAAAAAGCTGCTGGAGGGAGAAGGAATGTTTGCTAAATCAAGCTTTTGTTAGTGGATCGACTTAATTGTGTGTTACCAGCTTCTATTGTTAAAACTTGTTAAACTGTGCTTAGCAAAACCCCACCGATGTCTCTCCCTGTAACTTGCTGGTCTGGAGAATAAATGCAGGAAGAGAACCCAAATTTGTGGTTAATTTCCAGAATGGAAGGATGCTTCATGCTTGAGGGTCCTGAGATATTAACCCCCTTCTTGGGCTTCTCACTGCTCAAAAGAGATGGACTTTGCCTAATCTTTGGCAGCTCCATCACCCAGGGGAAAAGGGGTGACAAATCTGTGGGAGGCAAAGCAACAGTTCAGTCCAGGCGGTCAGACTCCAGAGCTTGTGCCCTTAACCTTAATATTATGCTACCTCCCATAATTATTTTCACATAGACCAGACATTTAAAAAAATTTTCTTTTTAGATGCAGACTCTTTTATTCAAGGGGAGTCTTGGCCAAAGCATAAAAAGTAATACAGATAGATGTGGAGGTGCTCTGACTGAGTCAGGATGGCAGTGGTAGGGTCTGGAGCCTTGACTCCTCCCTGCACTTTTTATAATTCCTGAGTCCCTGGGGCTCCTGGAGACACATTTCTCTTCTGACTTGACCCTTCCTGGGTCTCAACTTCTCTCTAGTAGATCTCTGTTATTAAATGCAGTCAATCCTCAATATTCACAGATTTCATATTTGCAAATTCACCTACTCACTAACATTTATTTGTAACCCCCAAGTCAATATTCACGCTTTCATGGTCATATGTGCAGGGAAAAATTTGGGTCACCCACGTGCACATTCCCAGCTGAGGTTAATCAGGTGAAGCCATGCCTTCCTTTTATTTTTTGTATTTTTTTTTTTTTTTTGCTTTTTGTTGGTGATTTTGCTGTTCAAAATGGTCCCCAAGCACAGTGCTACAGCACTGCCCAGTGTGGCTAGGTGCATGAAGGCTGTGGTGGGCCTTACAGAGAAGTATGTGTATTACAGAATGTTCTTTCAGAAATGAGTTAGAGCATTGTTGGCCGTGAGTTTAATGTTAATGAGTTGACAATGTATATTAAACATGTATAGAATATATCAAATATGGTATCTTTAGACAGAAACACACATAAAACAAAGTTATATATTGATTGGTTGATGAAAATGTTATGACCAGGGACTCACAGGAATCTAACCCCATATTTTCCCAAGGAGCCTCTAGCATTCACTGATTTAGTGTTTGTGGCAACTTCCTAGAACATAACTACCACAAATAAAGAGAATTGACTATAGTTATTTCAGTTTCTTTGAGAACCTCTTATAGGCCAAATAGAAGATGCTAGAACCTTCATTAAATTAACCCTAATTCTCAACCCTGTAAGTGAAGTATCATTATTCCCAATTTATGGATGGTAAAACTGAGCCCTAAGTAACTTCCCAATGTCACTAAACTAGACAAAAGGGAAGCCAAGGCAGAGTAGAATCGCTCTGTTACTCTTTCCTTTTAGCTAACTGCGTTCAGTTAGGGGGCTAATCCCAGTTCGGTGTCTTGCGCGTTTCAGCTATATCCACGTCCCGTCTCCCACTTGGCTTCTTTTACATTGTGTTGAGCACAGTACTCCCCCAGATCTCTCTCTGCTCCACAGACACACACATGGAAACTTTCCCACTCATTCTGGGATACTTTTGTAGGGAGATAGGCCGGCGATTGTTGCTCTGGCCACGTCCTCCTCGTCAGCCTCTTCCTGTTCTATCTCGTTTCTGGTTGCCATTGAGGTCAGGATTTACAGGTAAAGCAAAAATGTCTCCTAGCAGGAGAGAGAGTGACAGAAAAGGAGAGGGAAAAGACAGGAATGGGGACAGGGCAGACTGAGAGGAGGAAGGGCACCTGGGTCTGCTCAGAAGATGCTGCTATGGCAAAAGGAAAGACGGAGGGCGGCAACCCCAGAGGCAGGCCCTGAGATGTACCTGTCACGGACACCTGTGTAATTCTTTATATTTTAAAATCATTTTCATGTCTGTGGTCTTATTTTGCTCATCACAACCACTCTGAGCAGGTGAGGTGCATGTTCTTTTTTCTACTTTATGGGTGAGAAAACTAAGGCCTGAAAAACTCTGGTGATTTGCTCGAGGCCTTGCAGTTCTAATGTACTTCACATCTGGAAGAGGCTATTTCTATCGTACAGCAAAATTCAGTCATTGCTTTCCTGGTATTTCAGTTTTTAAGCCAATATCATGAACAGTCTAATAAGACACAAAGATAGTCTCTTTTGCTTTACACTTGCACCATATGACTATTTCAATATTTAGACTTCACTACAATTTCTCTGAATGTTATTGCTCTTGTCAAAGCATTTGCCTAACATATAGCAAAACCACTCTTCCTTTCAAGGGGGTCCACATGTTTCTGGTGGACGGGAGCGTGTCATGCAAGTAAAGATGAGAGCAGCTTTGTCGTGCTCCTCTTCTGGGAATTTTTCTAGGGATATTACTAAAGTCAAGAATAGATCAGAAATGAAGAAAAGGTAGGAATATAAAGAATAGCTTTCATGGAAAATTGAAATCGTTCCTTTGAAAGTTCACAATTTCCACCCTGATGATAGATCCCCAGCCTTGCAGAATGGGTTCTCCCTGGGTATAAAGGTGACCGCCAATGAGAGGGTTTTGAAGTGACTGTGATTGATGTCAGCAGGGCCACATGGTGATATTTTATTACAAACTGAATGGGCATTTATTAAGCAGATTCACTGGGAGCAGCTCTGGGCTAGATGGGGTTGGGAGGTGCAAAAGGAAGACACAAGCAATAAGACTTTAAAGGCCACTTAGAGATTGCAGTCCCCCCAGTGGGCCACACCTGCTTTAAGCTAGGTGCTCTCGAAGTCACCGTGCCACGTGTATCTCCCACAAATGCCGAGCGGACCGGCCCAGTTCTCCTTGTTGCAAGATGAGGCCATCTGGAGAGACTTAGTGATGTCCCCAGTGAGCAGGGGGCTGCCCTGGGCTCTGCACCTAGGACTTTTGTCTCCAGGTGAAGAGCTCCTGTCACTAACCTGCAGGGGAAGCAGCCAGAAAGGCACCGAGTCACAGTCTACAGTTGGGACACATGACAGAGGTGTGGATTTCTGCTGGCTTCAATAGTATAGGCATTCAGAATGAGCACCGTCCTTGTGGGTTAGGGATGGTGGGATGGTGGGGTGCGCTTCCTAGAGACGACAAAGCGTGAGCACTTTAGGGCTCCTTTCCCAGGTGAGGTGGTTGTGGAAATGTTTTCAAAAGGGAAATGCCTTTTTAAGAGACAAATTGACCTGGCTGGTTAATAAAAGTTTTCTTTCTCGGGTTAAAAGGAGTTGCTTCTTTTATATCCTGAAGCATCTGGCTGTCCTGGTGGAGACATGTGAGCGCTGCCCCAGGCCGGGAATATCCCGAGAGAGTAAGAATAGCCCACAATAAGAGATGATTCCTGCTGTCTGGTCACTGCAGTTGTCAGGCAGGATTGCTTTGGAGGCAAACGGCTTAAGGCCGTCTCAACTTGGCGACAGAAAAACTCACCTCCTACTTCTGGGCTCAAATCTTTCCTTTCCTATCTCCAATTCTTGCCTTGAAGTCGCGTGTAGCTAAAATCCATTTATTCCTGCAAAGATTTTCTACCTCCTTGGAGAACACAGGCCTCCGATGTCTCCGGCAGCCTCGAGTCTGTGACATTCTGGAAGCATGGAAAGCTTGGACTTGCTGGGATTCCTCATCATCACGTTAAACTGCAATGTGACCATGGTGGGTGAGTGTCAGGAAAACCTCCAAACTCCTGCTTGGTTTTTGCTTTTGTTGTTATCTTGGAATTGAATCCTTCTTAAAAGGTCAAAGCATTTTCTAACTTTCAGTTTGCCTGGCCTACCCCCGAAAGAAAGGCTTGTGTGGTGCTGGAGGAAAGGGAGCAATTAGCTGGGTTCCAGCTTTCCTCTAATTGCTCCACGGTTCCACCATCGTTTAAGGAAGTCTTGGGTATCAACACTGTTCTCTCACGTGGTCTCTTCTTACTGACACCCGGGTGCTGAGCCTGAGGCCAGTGCAGGTGGAACGCGTATTTTTGCATAATACAGAATACAGTAACAGTTAATGAGAAAGTAACACCTGAATTATGCTTTCTTCTCCTTCATCTTTTTGGATTTTATCCTCGAAGCTTAATTTGTAATGATTAGTAATGTCTCGTGCACTTTAAACTAAACCCCAATTTTAGTTTAGTTAGTTTTTGAACAACAACAACAAAAGATTTCTGAGTTTGAAGCAGATGAGTCAAACCTTCAGAGAGGTATGAGTGTCATAGAAAAAGGGACTGAGAAAAGGACTAATACGTGCCTGAGATGTGGTTGACGCTTTTCTCACTCATTGTTATGTAGAATTGAAACATCAATTTGGCATTGAAAGTTCACATCAATGGCTTTATCACACGATGATATTATTCTTTAACTGCCGTCATTTATAATAGAGTTTTGGTTTTCTGATGTCTGGTGTTTTCTCTTTCTCATCATAAAACACAATGTTTTAGGTTATTTTGGCTGTGTTTTAAACATGTTCCAAAATAGATGACCCATGACATGATGATATGGCTTTCAAGTTATTCTGGTTTCCTGGTTTGGTCTCATTTCTTCACAATAAATCAAAGAAGACAAACCTCATTAATTTGTAGTAACTGGAATAGGGAAAAAGGGATCGTGAATTATTTAAGGAATCTGAACAGTGGAATGTTCTTAAAGAAATTCAAAGACCACAGAGCAACATGAAACCTAAGCCCTGTGATTAAATAGAAACCTTGTGGTGACGAGGCCATTCCTGCTGCTTCTTTTCTAGGGAAGATCTGGCTCATCTTCATGGTGCTGTTGAGGGTGGTGGCGGTCGTCCTGGCAGGGTACCCCGTCTACCAGGACGAGCAGGAGAGGTTTGTCTGCAATACTCTGCAGCCGGGATGCGCCAACGTGTGCTACGACGTCTTCTCGCCCGTGTCCCTCCTGCGGTTCTGGCTGATCCAGAGCGTGTCTGTTCTCCTCCCTGACGCTGTCTTCAGTGTCTATGTCCTCCATCAAGGAGCCGTGCTGGCTGCCCTGGGACCCTGCCGGTCACACGGAGGTCCCGTGCTGAGCGCCGGGGAGAGGCGCTGCGCGGGGCGCTGCCAGCCGAGCGTGCCCGACTTCTCCTGCGGCTACATCGCCCACCTCTCCCTTCGGATCCTGCTGGAGGCCGCTTTTGGGGCCTTGCATTACCTGCTCTTTGGATTCTTGGTCCCAAAGACGTTCTCCTGCA
>NW_007738722.1:29748-41599 GCF_000696425.1 Galeopterus variegatus | reverse complement strand
GAAACAATTAACAGAATGAAAAGACAACTAACAGAGTGGGAGAAAATATTCGCAAAATATACATCTGACAAAGGATTAACATCCAGAATATATAAGGGGATCAACATCCAGAATATACAAGGAACTCAAACAACTCAATGGGAACTCAAAAAGTAACTCCATTAAAAAATGGGCAAAGGAGCTGAACAGGTATTTCTCAAAGTAAGATATACAAATGGCCAACAGAAGCATGAAAAAATGCTCAACATCACTCAGCATCTAGGAAATGCTAATCAAAACCACTTTAAGATATCATCTCATTCCAATAAGGATGGCTAATATCCAAAAGACTGAGAATGATAAATGCTGGGATGTTGCAGAGAAAAAGAAGCCCTCACAGACTGATTGTGGGACTGCAAACTGGTGCAGCCTTTATGGAAAATGGTACGGAGATTCGTCAGACAATTACAGATACACTATTCTAAGGGTTTTGCTTGTATTTATCCGTTCCATCTTTAGAACACTTCCATGAGGTAAATACTCTTATTACCTCATTTACAGATTAGAAAACAGCTCACAAGAGAGTTTACATAATTTTCCCATAATTATACAGCTATCGGTGATGGATCTGGGAATCAAATTAGGGCTTCAGAGAGCTCATTCTCTTAACCATTGCAATATAAAACTGGAAACAAAGCAAACTGCAATTTTCAATGAATGAAAATTTCTATTGAAATTATCTGCTTTTTATATCTCTTACTGCAATGCTGACATGCAAGTAGTTTTATTTTTACCAGAACATATAATCAAAATTTTTTTTTACGTAGATAAGTGTTGGAGATCTAAGAGACCATACTTAAGTGGGCTTCTAGGTATCTTATAAATCCCAGTAATCATGACAATCAGTTAACTTTCATAAGTTCCAACTTTGCTAAGTTGAATGCTGAATCAACAAAGAATAAACAGGAAAAATGTTTTACTTGGATTCTGATCCTTTATTTTTCTGTTTTAAAACATGGCCATTTAAAAGGTATTTTACATTCTGAGATATTAAATGTAAAGTTTCTGAGGAAGTGTTTCAGTCTAGCTCCCAGTAGGAAAATGGTTAAAATAACAGAAAATATGCAAGACAGTTTGTAAGAATAATTAAATCAGAGACAAGAGATCTAAGAGACCATACTTAAGTGGGCTTCTAGGTATCTTATAAATCCCAGTAATCATGATAATCAGTTCTAATTCTAGAAAGTAAAACTGAGTAGTATAGCAAACTAATGTAACAAAGGTGTAGAAAGTGACTTTCAAAATACTTTTCAAATGATCTTATTTTAGAGATCAATTCTTTAAAGATTCAAAAGTTTATCTTTCTAAAATTATATACTGAATTTAGAAATTATCTCTCCCTAATTTGACAAAAAAAAGGAGGAACTGATACAAACCACTTTCCTAATGAAAAAGAAGAATCAGTTGGAATATGTGTAACATACATAAATAATACATGCAAATAAGTGAGTATTTTCCTGGCTTGTCTAATTTAATCATGATAGCATCATTTTGAGGTGGGGGGTCATTATTAGCTTCATTTGACAGAAGAGGAAATTGATGTTTAGAGAGGTTGAATAATTGCTTAAGCTCACATAGCTGGTTGGCGGACTTCAATTGTTTCAGCACATTTTTATTGCATATAAAGTAACAATTTTATTAAAGAAGAGAATACTTGTAATCACATGCACTGACAGGAAATCCATGGTCAGCAATAGAAGTGACTCAGGTTGCATGGGAAAATATCATTAAATTCTAAATAAAATAAGATTACATGTGTCAGCAAACATAAAGGATGCACGCTGGAGTACTGAAAGGAAAGAGAAATGAGAGCCGTTTATGATTAGGTAAAACAAGAGTAGTAGGTATGGCCATTTCTGAGAAATGACATCTGAAAGAACAAAAACTGAAATTGGCTGAAAATCTGTACTAAAATAGGAAGGGTTTCTTTTACAAAAAAACAAATAAACAAAATCCAATGACATAGGCTCCTTCTCTCTCCAAACTCAGCAACCACTGGAAACAACACCAGCCATAGCCAGAGAGGCTATAAGTGGTGTGTTCTCAGGGAAACTTCTAACACCATAACACCCTAGACATCCACCCAAAGGCAGGCTAAAATTCCTTTGCAAGACAAATCCTTTTATTCACAATTGGGTATTAAAGGGCGTAATAAGTAAGTGATGGTTAAACTCATCCACCCTAATGTAAAATCAATCAGTCTTTAAGTGGCTTGGTCAGAGATGAGCTGGAAGAGTCTGGGCATTTGAGTGGGCGAAGAGGCTGCCATCAGCGAAATGAAGGATCTAAAATTTATTGAGCTCAATGAATGTGCCAGGTATTATGCTAACTGCTTTAATTCTCAAATATCCTTGTGAATAGGGAACGATCTCCATGTTAAAATTAAAGAAAAGGAGATTAAGTAATTTGCTCAAGGTCACATAACTAGTAAAAGAGTAAATGGTGGAATCAGGATACAAACCCAGGACTGTCTTACTGCAAATCCCACACTCTTTCTCTAAAACGTCTTACATATATACTGTATAAAGGGCAAGAGTCTGTGTGTATTCTTTACTTTATTATTATTATTTTTTTAAAGATGACTGGTAAGGGGATCCTAACCCCTGACATGGTGTTGTCAGCACCACGCTCTTCTAAGTGAGTTAAGTGGCCATCCGTATATAGGGATCCGAACCCGTGGCCTTGGTGCTATCAACACCACACTCTCCCAAGTGAGCCACGGGCTGGGCCTATGTATTCTTTATTTTAAAGGATACCATTTTCTTACATTATAGGGATCCCAGTTTAATCAATAGCTAATTGATATACAGTAAGATACAATACAGGTGAGATTCTACTATACTTTCTGTTATAGCAATAAATGACATTTTGAATTTTGCCTAAATTATCTGTTCATGTTCTAGTACTAGTGAATAAACAATTTTTTTAAAAAAGTACTTTCAAGAGGCAAAATGAATTTTCATAACATTTCTTCTTAATTTCAAGGTGAATGGGTTACAAATTCCCTGCCTCCCCCCCCCCCAATGGCTCCTATTCATGTCCTTCAAAGTAATTAGAAACTTTCAGAAGTGATTGGTATAAAACAATGATTGTCATTGATCAGCTCTGAATAGAAAATTTTAAACAAAGTCATTGTGTGCTCAGCAGATTACAGCTTGTTAACTGGCAAGTTCTAAATGACCTCTTAAGCTAGTCAAATCAATGATGCATATTCCTCATTAAGTAACATCAAAATGTAAGTGGTCTTATAAATAATGTTTATTTTAAGCACTAAAACAAATGGCAAAATCTTGATATACCAAAAGCCATCTGCTCATAGAAAAGATTTTCTCTCCATTGAGTTATCTTTTTTTCCTGAAAATCCAGAGTAAACTTGATGCTATTCAAAGAGAGAAAAAATGTCTTCTCCCCTAAAGTTTAAATGAAGACACAGAAAACAAATTCATTGATGATAATCCACCTAGAATTAGAATTAATGCTTTACATGTATATGAGAGCATAGAAGTAGAATTCAATTATTCAGTTATTCAGAATTCAGTTATTATTTATTAGAATGCTCATCATTCCAGAATACTATAGAGTGAGCAGAGAAAAGTGAGTTTACCAAATTTTCAAAAATGAAGATTTAAAAAATAGTAATGTAACCGAAGTTTTCATCCAAGTTTTCACTAGTTATCACTGCATTATCATGACAAAACTACATATATAGAGAAAAGTGAGTTTACCAAATTTTCAAAAATGAAGATTTAAAAAATAGTAATGTAACCGATGTTTTCATCCAAGTTTTCACTAGTTATCACTGCATTATCATGACAAAACTACATATAAATGAAAATATTCAAAAATATAAATATATATGAATATTATAAGTGAAAATATAGTTTTATATATACATAAAAATCCTACATAGATATTTTTGCAGAAAATTATGGATAATTATTCCATATGCAGTTTCTTCTCTTTATTATTCTATATCCCTACTCTACCTGACTTTATACTTTCTTTCTCCACAAATATGGTACTAGAAGTAACAGAAGGGGAGAAGAAATATTCTTTTGCATGATGATGGGACATTTAAATATCTATCCATCGTCAGGTAAAAACTTGAAGAGGTCTAGGTGACCCCTTCCCATCTTCTTCCTCAGGGTGACATTGAGGGATACTTTTCTTCTGTGAATAAATTGTGTTATTCATTCTATATTTCCAGAACCATAACATGCTGTTCAGAATACAAGATACCTTCAATATCTTTTTCCTGAATTAATTTACCCATCTCTATCTATTTCTTCCTGTCTAATTCAGCAGTCATTACTGTAAACACAAATGCTCACTTCATAGTATTGTAAATATGAAAATAGTATTACAAATAGCTTAGGTGACTGATATGAGTTTTTATATATATTTGGCACATACTTAACCATTTTTAAGTAAAGCCATCATATAATCTTTTCTTATTTTTTAAAAATAATTTAGACACAAGTAAGAAACGAAAAACATGTTTATTCGATGTTTAGTTAATTTTTGTAAATTATAATTTTATTATATAGATCCAGAGCTCTAAGAGGAAATGAACCAATAAAGTTATGACATTTTGCAAATTTTTTGTTTTAAGTGATCTTTAGTGTTCCTTTTGTTACTATAGTTTCTATTCTCCTTAAAGGGAGCTTTTCAATCTGAAATAAAATATTTTGGAGCACTAAAATTAAGTCAAATGATTTAAAATAAGATAATAAAGAATCATTGAAACTCTCCAGATTCTAGAGAGTTTCACTAAGTATATGTGATTGATCAATAAAATGTATAAGGACTCCAGGGTAAAAAGGAATTCTACTTGAAACAATCAATTACATCTGTAGTCCTTTAATACTCTGTAAACTTTAGATTATTTTCATTTTTTTCATTCCCCATAGATCTTTGAAACTAGGAGAAAAAAAGTATGATGAAACAATTTTATAAGAGAGATCTCTAAGATACTGCATAGTAGCACTTCCTGAAATTTGCATTCACATGGCATTGCTACAATTGTCCTAGGACAGACAAGGAAACCAGGACTCAAGATGTATGAGATGACCCAATGGAAGTTTTTCAAATTTTTAAATGGAGTTTACTTTGGTAACTTCCAGAGTGTGTGCCATATTGAAGCTGACTGTATGTAATCTTGGTCTTGGGTTATTTTCCCCCTATAAATGGAAGAATTAAGTATAAGGTATGTGTTATTCTTTACAAGAGACTTCTTCCTGGTTGGAGTCATCCAGTAAGCAGAAGCCATAAGCAAGAGAAAACACTACATATTAAGAATCTTGACTCCAGGTGCTGGGAAAAAGGGACAAGTTAACAGTCTTCAAGATGGATAAAATGATGCCACCAACCTGCACTTTTTAGATTCCCAGGGATATTTTTTAATGGGCTTTTCATACATAAAGGAATTCTTGCCTCATCCTTATAGTATTATTAGGAACCTGACTCTCTTAGCCCAGTATTTGCTGGGCCTGAGGTGACACCCAACTGCTTACCTACATGCATACTAACATCAGAAACAAGAATCAGTTCTTCACCAGGCTGTAAGAAGATATACAATTGTACATATAGATGGGATGGGGCAGAAATTAGCTTAGCAGCTGAATCAACGCATGGTGTTTGTATAAGATACTAAAAACCGTTCAAAGAGATACAACTGCAAATAAATTTGGAGGCCAAATTTAAATGGGATTCACAATGGAGTGGCCAAGATGCTGGAGAAAAAGTAAAATCCTAATCTGGAATAAAGTCAAATTGAAGACTATAAAAGAAATAAAATGTCACACAGAGAAACAGGAGTAATAGGGCCCCAGGAGATAAGATAAAAATTTACTGAGCAATTTTATTGTTGTATTAATTGACTGTCAATGGCCTAGCAGCACATCAGCAACAGGGGTTTTGTAAAGGCAAACTGTAGGTTCTGACAGCAGTTTATATCACAACAAACCTCCTTCAAACCTGTGTGTTATAATACTTCAGCAATATCCTAAATCTCATGAGGTCTACCATTCTCCTTTGAACCGTACTAACCAAATTTTACCTTTGCACATGTAGTTTATCCACACCACACAGTCTAGTCAAGTAATCAGAGAGGCTAAAAGATCCTTCAGCAAAAATTTCCAAAATGGGCACGTAGGGACTTGGAGAAAAAGTATTTAAAGCAAAGGACTTGTTTGTACTCCTTGTTTAGAAAAACTAGGCAAGCATTTATTAATTTATTCAAGGATGTTTATTTAACCACTCACTATAAGCCAAGCATTGGAGATGCAAAGCTGAAGAAGATAGGATCTGGGCCTCAAGGGACTTACAGTGTGTGGGGGGTGGAGACAGGCATGTAAATTAGTAAGGATAATAAAATGTTACAGGTTCTATCACAGAAGTATGTCGATAGTAAAATAGTGACATAAAAAGAGAGAGTGATCAATTCTACAGGAGTAGGGGAATCGTAAAGTCTTTAGCGAAAAGGTGACCCTTTAAAAAATAAATGCAGCAAATCAGGATATTAATATCTATTACATAAAACAAAATCACATACATATAATTTGTTCTTCATTACAAAAGAGTGACATCTATTAAGGGATGGATAGGCTATAAATAAATTTGTGAAACTTCTCTTTTCAGGAATGTTCTACTAGCATCTCTGATAATTTAATATAATTTAGTTGTCATGCCAGCAATCAATAGAAAAATATATAACCTGCAATTGTTTCAGTTCATGAGTCAAATTAAGACAAAAGTTTTTTTCTGATATATTGTATTTGAAGGCCTTATTCATGACTTGGGTATATATATATATATATATATATATATATATATATATATGTGTGTGTGTGTGTGTGTGTGTGTGTGTGTGTGTGTATATATATAAATATGTCTGAACATTATTGGACATATAGATTTTTGTATGTGTGTGTGTGTGTGTGTGTGTGTGTGTGTGTGTGTGTGTGTGTGTGTGTGTATATAAATATGTCTGAACATTATTGGACATATAGACTTTGGGACATATAGATTTTTGTAGTTATCTGTTACTCTGAGAGGTTCTTCTTCCTGGACACTCACAGCCACCCACGTTTAAATCTTTTATAGGGTAGTCATTTTGAACAGAGTTACTTAGTAGCTTATGAACTGAAAAGGCAGAGCTGCAGTTATTAGAAGTGAAATTTCAGCTAGTGGTGTCCAATTAGGGTTGCAATCTTCAGATGTGTACAACACAAATACATGTGGAACACACAATGGTCTCTTCAGCCACTCATTCCTGCAGAGAGCAAAATTTTAAGAGCACCGTCTTGCAAAAGAAATCCACTTACAAACAAATTGGCTAAAGTCCACTTACAGATTAATTCATTTCTGGTCACGGGTCACTGTGATCAACAATGCTAAAAATTAATCTTTGTTAGGAAATCACTATGCACGTGAGCCTCCTGATCCCCCAATTTAGGAACATGAAGTACCTAGTTACCAGGTTAACACATCTCAAACCTCTGAGGGAAGTCTTTGAACTTCTCTACTAGAGAAAGATTTCTATTTCAAATTTTCCACAGTAATCTTTACATACTTCACATAGCCCCTCAGAAATCCCTGAGTGCCTTTAGGGGATCATTCCAACCTCTAGATAATGCTCAAGTTTCTCCTCTTACCAGTATAATCCCCACTGCATTCCCACCCTACTCATCTCTCAGGGAATTGTGTCAAAAAAGAATCCAGTCTTCATAAGGAGACACTTGCTTTGAAAGGATTATTGCAGTAGGCATAGGTGGACTACTGCAATAGGGAGAACACTTTGACCATGAGATTTACAAGAGTAATGTCAAGAGATAGGAAAAAAGATGTTTTTCTTTTATAGGAAAGTATAAACAAGTCTAGAAAGAATCTGATGTGGGAAAGTGGGATAAAAGGGTGGCATGATTGGAGAGCAGATCAGAGAACGTTTTACGCTGAAGCCAGCCTGTTCTCGGAAGGGCATATTAAGGATATGCTGTATGATAGCTAAACTTCAGGGACCTGCAGGAAGGAGAGAAGCTAAATCACAGTTTGGTTAACAAACATGTTGTTCCAGCTGATCAGCAGGGGCAAGTAGTTCAGCTAATCATTTGTGAGGTAAAGAATGGGAATTTGGAGAGATGTGTCTGAATTTGCCATAGGTAAACAAGTGCGGAATGCCTCTGTCTTATCTAAGTCACATGAAGAAGAGTCTTTGTTTTTTTGTTTGTTTGTTTGTTTTTTTTACTAAGCTGTTTCCAAAACACAAAAGGGTGAGGAGATTTTTAACGTTCGCTGTTTTTCAAGATCACAGGACTCAGGTAAAGTTCAGTGCTCTCCGCTGGCATGAGTCAAAGACAAATTGACATTAGATGACACTAAGGAAATAAAGCTTTCAGTATGATGTTGAGTAAAACATTCAACCTATCAAGTGGCTTGTATGATGTGCGTTTCTTAGATATGCCTAATCTAGGTCATGGAATGTTAAGGATTCAAGATAGATCAGAATTCCATATGCAGATCTGGGGCTAAATCATAAAAGTGTATATTTTCCAGTCTTTCTGTACTTCTCCCTTGTAGCACAGAAGACAGGGAAGATCTTCTGTGACCTCTCCCTGGGTAATTTATGGGGATATCTAAGTCTTTATCCATTAGATGCTTTAGGTTCTCAGTCATCTCTTTTTACTTTGGAGATACATCTGACATGAATCAAGCAGAAAAGAAAGAATTTAATGGTGTTAGGATTATGGTGTTAAGAATCAAAATGTCCTAAATTACCAGACTAAAGCATTCCATTAAAAGAAAAATCAAATTGTTTTCCTATATGAATATTACTGAAAAATGTAAATAGCTTGCTGCAGCTGGAATATCTGCCTCTGGATCAGGAAAAGGAGCACAAAGATCTATGTCTTTCCCTTGTTTTTTCCTCAAAGTCCAGGAGAGCAGACAGGTGAACAGAAAGATACTGCAGATTGCCCCTAGGCTAGGCTTCCAACACAGATATACCTGTAGAGGAAAATATCCCTTCTAAAAACAATATATAGTAAAAATAATGTTAATTTACACACCATGGTTCAATAAGAGATATTCAAAAGTATTTTACTCCCTTGCCTCACCCAAAATAAATTCTATTATTTGCAGAATTCAGAATTAATAGGTTAATGAAAGAGAATACAATAAGGCAACACAGGTTTTAAGGACATGAATGAAATTCACTTAAGAACTGTCTCCAATTATAATAGCTTGGGAATTAAGCTATTACCATACTGTCTGAAACATAAGAAATACAATATTTGTTGTGCCCATTACCAAAATCTGTGTGGAAATCAAGTTCAAGCCCCATAATAGCTAAATTCAACTTTCTATAAGGAAAATAACACAAAAAATGAACACAGAAATGATAGAAATAAAACTTCTAAGCTGGAAACTGACTTTACTACTGCTAAATCATATGAATAATTTCTAATTGATTTGTATTTGGCAGAAATCTTATATATCAGAATCATGTTCATCTATTTATCACAATATTCTATATGTCACATGGAAACTAATACATTGCTTTGTTAATATTTATAGTTTTCTTTCTAGTATGGCTCAGAGATATTTAACATTCTAAAACATAAGCATTTATAATTACATGGTTTACATTTTGTATTCTAATTTTTAATACTGCCAAGACTATTTAGCATAACTAACTTTTTAACTATGTACTCTTTTCTCTCTTTACCATTAGCATATCAATCAAATTTGCATTATTCTGCTTTGCTCATTTTATTAAAAGCGAACTCAGGGCACAATTGACTTTTCATTTGTTTAACAAGTGAAGAAATATTTACCCTGACAGCCATTGCATTGTAGAAATTCATCTTCATAGTATAATATGCTACCTGTGAATCAAGAAAAAAAAAAGATGGCATACATTTCAGTTATACAAAGACAGTGCGGCCTATTTTTACATATAAAAGATAAGGATCTTTATACATAATACATAATAAGAGTTCTAGGCTTAGAAAAATGAAATCAAACTTTGTATTGAAGAGCTAGGCTTCCTAATACATAATGCAAGCTTAACCTGAAAAATCTATGGTAGTCAAACTTGGAGCTAATGGAGATATATGATCATAAAATGCTCTCCGCTGAGTTTGATAATCAATGGTGCTCTACTGAGAATAGAATAACAAAGCAGAAATATTCACAAGTGCTGGTGACACGTAGTATTGTATGATTTATTCACTAGGGTTCTTTTAGCCAAAACTCACAGAAACATAAAAGGAATTCATATTTCAAGACGTCTAGTTTAATGAAAAATTCAAAGAAATGCTTTCTTCAGTTGAAATCGTTCAAGGATATGGATGCAGTGATGGAGTAAAATTGTGTCTTCCAACCATCTATGCAAAATGTTATGTACTTAGCTGCCTCCTGAGTAATCCTTGGGAATTCTGTTTCATTTAATATTCATTTTAACACCATAAAATCATAAATACAATGATATCATGTTACAGCAAATCTCTTGCTACAGTGAAGGCTTCCTAATGTCTTGGTTTCTTTCTAGTAAAGACACATTCATCTATTAATATACAAATCTCTGGTACAGTAAATAATCATTTAGCAACATAGCTTATTTCAATGAAAATATTGCTTTAAATAATGCTTCCACATCTGTTCTTTTAATTAAAGATATAAAATTAACATAATTTATGACAATACAGTAACAGTAAAAGCAATGAAATACATATTTTTCAACATGATATACAACTTTATCCATTTTTATTCAATCAAAACTCATGCAACAAATATAATGTGAGCCCATTGCTTTAAATAATGCTTCCACATCTGTTCTTTTAATTAAAGATATAAAATTAACATAATTCATGACAATACAGTAACAGTAAAAGCAATGAAATACATATTTTTCAACATGATATACAACTTATCCATTTTTATTCAATCAAAACTCATTCAACAAATATAATGTGAGCCCAGGCTATAGATATTATGTTTCAGGCAAAAAACAGAGAAAAGTGCCTTTAACGTTTATGGAGGAGTTTTCTTCTGTGTGACAAACAGAAATTCAGATATGAGAGTTTCACTGTAATTAGTGTTGTTTGAATTGCCTGGTCTGATACAAAGCAAATTGTCTGTGGAGAGCAGCAAGGCTGGATTACTTATCAACAGTCTGCGCAATTAAGAAACAGTTGGCTGCAATGTTGTTTACAAATGAACACAATGATGTTACTTCATTTTAAATTCTCTTTGTTATAGCAAGCAGGCATAAGTCTTGGAGTTTGAGGTGATTTAAAATATTTACTTTAAATAACATATTTCTTCAAATCACAATAAAACAGATATTGACATTAAATATTTTTGTAAAGAAGAAATATATTGGAAATTATATATTCCAAATAGTTCTAGTACAGAAAAAGATGGTTATCTTCATTGTTTAGTTAATAGTGGAGAGTGTGTGTGAACTTTGAACTTGAGTTCAATTCCTGACTTCACTTTTACCATCTGTATGGCCTTGAACAAGTTACTTAATGTCTCAGTCTTGATTTCCATCCTTACAAAACAGGGCATTACATGCTTCATTGAGTTGCTGTGAAGATTAAAATGAGATAAAGTATTTAAGGTGCTTGGGACATAGTCCATAGTTATTATGAGAGGGATTATCAATAGTGCTAATCATTATACATTTTGTGGCTAAAGATACGTAATTTAACTCTATATATGTAAAATTCCAAAAAGTATAAAGGGCTAAATTTTCTTATGAAGTAATGAAAAAGACAGATACAGCTTTTGAGATTAAGAATTCTGAATT
>NW_007738722.1:21149-29554 GCF_000696425.1 Galeopterus variegatus | reverse complement strand
AATTTTCTTATGAAGTAATGAAAAAGACAGATACAGCTTTTGAGATTAAGAATTCTGAATTTGGTAGTTAAAAGGTGAAAAAGTACTTTGATTACAACATATCATTCTCAAGTGAACCACAAATTGGTACCACAGTCATTTACAATTCTATAAGCCAGATGCTTTCAAAAGTACCAAAAGACATATGTGACAGAAATATTGTATGATTCTACTTATTTGAGGTTCCTAGAATAGTCAAGTTCATAGAGACAGAAAGTGATTACCAGGGGCTGGGGGAGTGGAGAGTTATTGTTTAATTGGTACAGAGTTTCAGTTTGGGATGATTGAAAAGTTCTGGAGATGGATAGTGGTGATGTTTGCATAACAGTGTGAATGTACTTAATGTTACTGAATAGTACAGTTAAAAAATTGTTAAATTAGTAAATTTTATGTTATATATGTTTTACCACAATTTTTAAAAAACACTAAAAAATTTATATGTGAATGTAAACTGCATTTCCATAGCTCTCTAGGAGATATATTTAGACACTTTAAAATTTTGCAAATTTTCATCTAAGTCTTTGTTTCTCCAAACTGAATAATAATGATTTGTTACATTAATGTTTATCATTTTAGTTACGTGAATAGTTAAAATATAACTCATATAAAAAACCTTGTTATTAAAATTATTGTCTATAATTCTGTCCTAAAAGTTTTTTTTTTTTTTTTTTTTTTCTCCTTTCCATGGAGTTGGGTAGGCCAAGAATATACTGGCTACTAAATATTAATAACATACCCAAGAATGACAAACTATTATAATTTCTCAGTGGACAATATTCTTATTTTCCTTACTATTTATTCATTTTTTTATTCCTTTATTGGTAAGACACCAAGTCTTCTTTAAAGGGGAAGACTAAAGATATGGCATAAAAATTAAGCATAAAAGGAGTACACTGTTTTACTGTAATGAAAACATGGTGCTCAATTATAGATAGCCACCAAATGTTTGTTGAATAAATGAAAGGCAAAGGGAGGGGGAAAAAGAAAAGAGGAAGATAAAGATAAAGAGAATTAATTATCTTACATTTATAACAGGGAGAGTAGGAAGAATTCCTGGGATGAAAAAAAGCATTTGAATATCATCAACCATTTGATAGTTGTATGGCCTTTGTCATACAACCTTGCTCAACGTTTAGAAGGCTTCTGAAACTTTTCTTTGGAGGGTATATTCTTTTTGAAAATATAATTTTCTGAATGGTTAATATCCATGTGGACTTTTTGGACAGAGCTGCTGTTCGGTGAAATTAGACCAGAATGGTCCTACTTGTTATTAATAACTGGCGTCCTTTCTAATTTTTTGGTCATCAGTTTTGATAAATGAGTGACCCTACTGTATTTTGAATATCATCCTGCTTATAAAACAAACTTCTGAGTACTTAGTTTCACCAGTGGCTATGTCTGTTTTCTATTTTATACTGAGGATTTGATTCTCTCATTTTCACCCCTCATTTCTGATTACTCCGTGAGCTTTGTCTTCTTTTCCCATGACTGAGCTATTTAGTCTTCATACTGCTTCATCTCATTTTTAATCCATTCTGAACACCTCCTCTAGATTACTCTTGTAATGTATTGCTTCTATCAAGTCCTTTTTGAATTTTTTTTTTTCCTTTTTGTCTTTTTTACTGGCCTGTAACGGGATTGCAACCCTCAGTGTTGCGCCCGCACCACGCTCAGCCAGTGAGCGGGAACCAGTCTCCACATGGGATCCGAACCCTCGGCGGGAGTGCCACCGTACTCCCAAGCGGCGCACTCTCCAGTGCGCCACCGGGCCAACCCCCTTTTTGAATTTTTAAAATCATAGACCTTCAATAGTTTCCAAATGCTTAAGGCAAGGCATCTTAATTGCTGATTGATATAACCAACACACTTGAGTATTTCAGATCACTAGGAGAGAGAGATGAAGTCACAAGATAAGGCACATAACACTTAACTTTTTTATTTCTTGAGTAGTGTAATGACTACAGATTAGAGTAGGTCCCATATTTGAGTGTCTTTTTCTTTTCTTTAATCAGGAGAATTACAATGCGGGGTGTGGAAAATGAGAACCACTCTCTTACAGGTCAAAGTGATAACTCAAAGTTCACCACCATCAGGTCCCAATATTTTTTCCTAATTATCTCTCACTTAAACCATGATCTGGTCAAATCATTGCACATTTTTCTTCTCCACTTCCATATTCATATTACTTTCCTTGCCTGAAATGTCTTACCATTCTTATCTAGCTATCCAAATGCTATCTCTCCTGTTTTACTTGCAAGCATTTATAGGAGAAACTACCTTTTCTCCCCTACTCCAAGTGCCAGCAACTGGAACAAGAAGCTAGCATTTTCCTAGCTCCAATGGGTGGGTACTTTCAAACCATTTCAAACCAACAGACATACTTCTTAAAATAAGCAAGCAAGCAAGCAAACGAAAGAAACAAAAATAACTTTGAATCTTACACTTTTCAACTCTATTACAATCATTTTTTGGTGTTGTCACCCTTCCTTAGGCCTCTGGATCACACTATCCTCCTTCTCTCCTTCTTGCCCCTCTCCAACCTGCTCCAACCATTTGATATAAAATATTTGACACCCAGCATTGAATCTTACACTTTTCAACTCTATTACAATCATTTTTTGGTGTTGTCACCCTTCCTTAGGTCTCTGGATCACACTATCCTCCTTCTCTCCTTCTTGCCCCTCTCCAACCTGCTCCAACCATTTGATATAAAATATTTGACACCCAGCGAAAGGTCTTACTCTTCATCAGAACTCCTGCCATTATCTCAAGACTTTTCATATGCACATGGGCAGCACATTCAATTACCTAATCTCAGAATTACCTGCCTTTCTCAGTCCCAATGACCTCCACTTGAGTTTAGCCTTATATTCCCACCGCATGCTCCAGATGTGTCTTAAACCCAGGCTGCAAATTCCTCTCCTTAAAGCCCTGGTGACTTGATTTCTATTAAAATGCTCTTCCACCTAATTTAGACAAATCTAGTACAGATCTCTCCTTTACCTCAGTTTTAAACTCCTTCTTCACATATTTTCATATGCAATATACAACGGCTACATAGTATTTTGTTATACAAACACACCAAAAATTATTTAGTCTTTCCTTTATTGTTGAGCATTTGGGTTGGAAACCAAGAAAAGATGAGTTTCAAAAAGAAAATAATCAACCATTTCAAAGCAGAACATTTAAAGTAATACACATTTATAATAAATTTGAGTAATGTAACTATATAACGTGACCAGATCAACTGGCTCTATTTGCTGGATTGAACAATAAAGATAAAATATCTGCATTAATTTAATGACAATGGAAGCTTTCAAAGCCATGCACATATAGATAACAGATCTGATGAGCCTGAGCCTTTGTTATTTTTCACATCAGTGCCACCCTCATTTCCTAATTTTGAGTATAATCATTAAAATGATTTATTATCAAGCAATCATGAGTATTTTTTGCATATGCTTTGCCTTGTTTGCTGGCAACTGATAAGGATCTGGTCATTATCAACAGGTGATTTTTAAAATAACCTTTCTTTTTCCATAAAAAAAATTAAAAGCCAATTATATTCTTTCTCCAACTTAATAAAAAGCAAATTGTTGATATTTATCATAACAACATATAATGGAATTTGATAGTACATGGCATCCTTTGTCCCATTTAAAGTTAAGAAAACTTCCTTTCATTGCTACTCTTTTAAATAATCAAATAGGACAACTTTATAAGAAGTTTTGAAATGGTAAGCCATATATTAATATTTTGAGCCTTAGTTGTCAGCAATACAGTAAATTATTTTATAATTTGAACAATAATATCTTTTTAAATCATAATTATCTGTAATTATTCTACCATAGGCTATTACTACATTTCTACAAAACAAAATTTAATTATATTGCCTGCTAATGTGGGTGCTATACATATGTTATTCACTGGATGATCTCAATTCAAAACTATATCATTGAGCTGTGTAGGATTATAGTTATATACATTTATTTCATGATAACTCACATAGAATTAATCATGTATTGTGATAACCTTAATACTCCCTTCTCTCATAATGTGGTGACTAAAAAATATTATATTTTGTAGTAAACGTAACGTAAATTATGTAATAACAAAATATAAAAAAGAAAAGCAAATTTAAAACTATAGCAATATGTATACAAACTGTCCTGTACAGTTTATATTGATAAATTAACTTAGGGAATACTCAAAGTGCTAGTGCTCTAGAAGAGGCAGGTGAAAGGATATTTCAACATTTTCTTGTTACTATTGCCTATGAGAACGACTATTTTTATTTCACCATTTATGAAATAAAGCAGTGAGCGGTAAGGAGAAGCTAAATAGAATATTATATAGCTACAAACAAGCAGGGTCCCAAAACAGTAGGACCATTTTGTATCCAATGGAAGCAGCAAAATTATACCAAGAATTCAACATGCATGAAATGCAGGTGCACGGAGTATACACACCAGTGACTATAAATTCATTGTCAGTAAGAAAGAAGAATCAGAGCACATCCTCAATAAGAGGAAAGGGTTTTTATGGCTGTGAGCCAATAGTCCTAGACTCCTAAGACAGACAAATTTGGGTTACATTGCTAGATATAGCAGGAAGGCCTGAAATAGAGGTTGAAAAGAAAAACAAAAACAACAGCATTACAGTAAACAAGAAAGAGTTAAATCACAAAAGAAGCCTGGAATGGCTCTACGAGTATTATTGGGTGCTAATGAGGTCACTATACTGGAAAACACACGATACTTTAGGACTCGTTATGCTATTTGGTGTCATTATGAGAATTATTTAAAAGCTGGATAGAGATATTCTGGTACTGGAACATTTTGAGGAAGTCTGTCTCTAAAAATATAGGGCTGCTATAAAGAGATCCTAGGGCTTCTGTCTTTTTACAGTCCTCTTTCTGCTCTTTGCCACATTTGAGACTGTCGACAACTCCAAGTTTCTTAGAAGTTTTCCCTTCTGGTTCCTGTGATATTGTTCCACTCTGTTTTCCTGAGTGTTTATTCTCTACTTTAATTCTCTTTCCTCTTCCTAAATTTTACCTAATGCATTCTACAGACCTCAGTTCTTAGCCCTCTGCTCTACTGTTCAGATATTTTTTTCATTAGGTAGAAAATCCTGTCATCTTATAATGATGGCTCTAAAACCTTTATCTCCAGCCCTGGCCCTTAATCTAAGCTCCCATTCAATAGTTCAGTCTAATAAACATTTGTTGAGTGCTAATTATGATGTGCCAAGCCCTCTGCTGAGAGACAGCACCATCACCCTACAAGATATCACCACATGGAGGTGTCCTAACATCATCACAGACTCGAAAAGCTCAAAACATCTTTTGTAAGCATCACAGAGTATCCCATTCAGACTGTTTGTTATAAACATCCTTGCTTTTGTTATCATTATAACTATTCATCGGCTTTGCTAAGATACAAATGCAACTATCTCAGTAGGTTAAAAAACACAAAAACAAAAAACTTTCTCACTCTCATTACATGTGAGCTAAACTCTCTGTAGCTACGCTCCACATGTCTCTTTCTCAGCCCCAAGGCTGAAGGAGCAGACCAGACCTGAGGTATGCCACTTTTGTGCCAGAGGGGAAGAGTAAGAAAGGCTCTTACAGCTTCAGCTTGGGTGTGGCATATGTCCCATCTGCTCACAACACATGGCCAAGCTTCAAATCAATGAGATAGGGACAAATCATCCCTTTGTAAGCAAGGGGAAGGGGGAAGAATAACTGTGACCCACATGTATAACCCACCTGCACATATCTTTCCATCTTCAAGCAAAGTCTTTTAAGATAAGTAGGGACTCAGACCAATGGGAGGCACAAATCATCCCTTTGTAAGCAAGGGGAAGGGGGAAGAATAACTGTGACCCACATGTATAACGCACCTGCACATATCTTTCCATCTTCAAGTAAAGTCTTTTAAGATAAGTAGGGACTCAGACCAATGGGAGGCAGGAGAGAGTGAGGAAGGGCAGTCCAGACAGAGTGAAGAGCATCCATAAAAGATCTTTAGGTGATGAGGACACTGTACTTGGGCAATGGCAAATGGTTTAACATGGCCAAAGCATATTTATACAGGCACAACAGGAAATGAGGTTAGATAAAAAGCAATCATCACATGATAAAAGACCTGACATGTCATGTTGAAGACTGAGGACTCTGACTCTACTCTGTGTGCTACGGGGAGATGGGCCATAGACATGGCAGTAAAATGATGCAGTTGAGATGGGAATCGAAAGACTTTTATGAAAGAAAATGGAAAAATGATTTGATGACCAGTAGGAGGTAGTGGGTAGGGAGCAAGAGGTGGTAGGAAGTCTAGGATAAGTGTTTCTCAGGGTTGGATTTCTGGTTGAATGGTAGTATTACTTACCTGAATAAAGAAATACTGAAGGAGGAGCCAACTTGGGCTACCTGAGGAACATCCAGAGAAGATGTTTAGTATTTGACATGTAGATCTTTATAGATCTATATGGATCAGGAGCTAAGAGCCTTAGGCACATCATTCAATACCCCTGAGCCTCCATTTCTTCATTGATAAAGTGAATATACCATGTGCACATTCTACTTAACAAAACATTGCTAGGGACACATGAGGCAATGATTGTAAAAATGTTTTTAAATAAGAAACTTCCTTGAAATGTAGAAAATTA
Organism: Galeopterus variegatus; assembly: GCF_000696425.1. Taxonomy (NCBI): domain Eukaryota; kingdom Metazoa; phylum Chordata; class Mammalia; order Dermoptera; family Cynocephalidae; genus Galeopterus; species Galeopterus variegatus. The sequence goes on along the minus strand of NW_007738722.1, from coordinate 22,843 downwards.
CTTTATAAAAGTTACACTCAACTCCTTAGCAACCTTCCACTACTCAAACTCTCTGCTTCATCCAGATCAAACATCCTTATTGTTTCTCAATATTCCAGGCTCGTTCCCAATTTCAAAATTTCATTCATGCTGCTTCCCCCAAGGGTCAATTCCAGTGTCATTTCCTTGACCTTGAAAGCCTGCATTAACTTCCCTTCTGAATACTTATTATCTCTAAGTGTGTGTGCACGAGCACGAACACGAGCACGAGCATTAGGAGAGGAAAGTCCCTTTTAAATTGACTTCCTTTTTAAATTAATTTATTTAATAGATGACACATTCACATTGTTTAAAATTCATAAGATACAAAAGAGGTGACAGTGAAAAGTCTCTTTCCCACCACTATTCTTCATCTACTCAGTTCTCCTCCCCTAGGCCATTAGTTTTTTTCTTTTTGTGATTTTTCCCAAAGATCACAGAATTAATATCATTGGGTTTTTATTTTTTTGTTTGTTTTGTTTTGTTTTTGTTTATGGTGATTCTTCCTGAGATCCTTGCAGAGACAAGCAAATTGAATCTGTAGCTTTCAAATCATGCTCTGGTGGCTCAGGTGACAAAAGAGGTCACAGGGAAAGAATTCAAACAGTTGCATTTCTCTAGTTCCCAAAATAGCTGCACTACTTGTACCTGTTTTACATATGGCACTAAATATTCTGCTAAAAATTTTGCTAAAATTTTAGTTAATGGAGAAGTTCGGTTACTAAAGCTTTAAAATCACTATCCTAATCATTTTATAACTTAATAACATATAATATTATTACTGTATATAGCTGTTAGGCAAAAAAATTATGCAGAATAAATTTGGAAAATGATGGTTTAAACATAGATACCCAGGACTACCTGTGTGACAGTGTAGAGATTCAAACAATATCCTCAATTCATGTCCCAATCCCTGACCCAAGAAAATAGCAGGTCCTTTCAGGCACTCTAGCTTCAGAAGATTTGCATGTGACTGTCCATCCCCAGCCTTGTTTTCCTAAGCTCTAAGACATTATGCTTGGGGGAGGAGGAGAGGTAAAAGGAATGGTGTGGGCAGACAAATGGAAGGGAAGAGCAAAGTTTCCACATGCATAGGAAAGAGCTAGGCATTAGCCTTTTGAAATAAAGAAATACAGCATTTGGCATTCCTATTGCTCCTGGGAGGCAGCTAAAACCTAGGGGTAAGCTTGTTGACAGCTGTGGAGGAGTCGGAACTCTAAGCACTAGGGATACCAGCTTTAGTAAAAATTTCCATTCCTACGGGCAATACTGGGACTATTTGAGCACCAAACCAATTAGTGATAGTAATTAATTAAAATCCACTGAATAAAACAGAAATCCATGAGTTAATACTGCTATAAATAAATGAATAAATAAATAAGTGGAAGAGAAGGAAAAGCTTTATAGTAAAATGCTAGCAAGTAAACATAGAAGAGATGATAGAATTAGAAAATCACTGTTGGGGCCATTTTTGCAACTTTTTGTAAATCTGAAATTACTTCAAAATTTAAACATTACTTTTTAAGTGGGCTGAAGTATCAGTGGAAGTACAGTAAATTAAAAAAAAGAAAAAAAAAAGAAAAGCATATGTCAAAATTAGAAAGAAAGAAGGAAAAAAGAAGGTGGGGAAAAAACACTTGCGTCTGGAAAATAGTATTTAAAAGGCATCAATAGAA
>NW_007738722.1:16210-20464 GCF_000696425.1 Galeopterus variegatus | reverse complement strand
TCTAAACCCGATATACAGAAGTTTGATGAGGAAGAAGATATATACGCAATCTTTAAATATCCTCTCATAAGTGTTTATAATGTAGAAACCTGGGAGACACCACTTTAAATGGTCAAAGTTAATATCAACAGTCACTGGACGAACTGACATCATGTGCCTCCTAACACGTTCTATTAAAATTTATATCTGCTAAAAATGCACAACCTCAATCTAATAGTGAAGACACATTAGCAAATCAAAACTAAGGAATAATCTGAAAAATAACTAGGCTATCTATACTCATCAAAAATATCAGGTCATGAAAGGCAAAGGCAGACTAAGGAATTAACTACTCCAGATTAAAAGTGACTAAAGAGACATGATAACTAAGTACAATGTGAAATCCTAGTTTGTAGCCTGGAAAAGATGTTTCTGCTATAAATGACATTTTTGGGAAATCAGTGAAATATAAATAGACTCTGTAGATTAAATAATAATTTTGTACAGATGTCAATTTCCTGATTTTGATAATTGTAATATGTTTACATAGAAAATATTCACTGACATGTTTAGAGATAAAAGGGCATAATTTCTGAAACTTTGTCTCAAATGATTCAGAATAACGATATGTATATATAGAAAAAATATATATACATGGAGAGAGAAAAGAATAATGGGAATTGTTTCAACTGAGTGAAGAAATCTGTGAGTGAAGAATATATAGCAGTTTTTCCTATATTTTTGCAACTTTTTGTAAATCTGAAATTACTTCAAAATTTAAACATTACTTTTTAAGTGGCCTGAAGTATCAGTGGAAGTAAAGTAAATAAAAAAAAAGAAAAAAAAAAGAAAAGCATTTGTCAAAATTAGAAAGAAAGAAGGTGGGGAAAAAACACTTGCGTCTGGAAAATAGTATTTAAAAGGCATCAATAGAAATTTGATGTACAAAAGAAGCACTGATATTTAATTATAATTTTTCCATATTTGTATGACAAAAATATATTTAAATATCAAATAAGATTCTTCTTTAAAATAGTATAATTAAGTTCAAATAGCACGTGAAATATATACTGTAGCCAGTAGAATTCTTTGCCTCTATGTATCTTTAAATAAATAATAAGGGTTGTTTGTATGTATACCAGATAAAAGGTAATTACTAAAATGCCTGAGCATTCCACTTGAGAGTATATTTTTATTTTTATTTTTTTATTTTTTTGGTGGCTGGACAGTATGGGGATCCATACCCTTGACCTTGGTGTTACAAGGCTGCACTCTACTCTAACCAACTCAGCTAACTGGCCAACCTCAGCTTGAGAATATAAAAGAAGAAAACCAGATCTCTTCTTTAATGTTTAAGAATATGACATCAACCCCAGGAAACACTTATAAAGCTTGGGCCGGCCCACCAGATCTCTTCTTTAATGTTTAAGAATATGACATCAACCCCAGGAAACACTTATAAAGCTACCTTCAGTCCTTCAGTCTGACTTCATCTGCTTCACTGGCTCCCCGTCCAATGTCAGCAGTTGTCAAAGATGCTTAAAACTATTGTTGTACAACCACACTTGTTTTTTTTAGAATATCATCTTATTAAGATTATGCAGATTTAATTCTTCAACACTATATACATGCATATATTTAATTACAGCAATTTTAGTATATAAGCAATGAAGACATAGCCAATGATAAGGATATACACATTATACAAATGATAACCTTTAATATTCTAAAATATCAAGCTCTAGATTCTAGGGGGGTGAAAGCTGAATAGTAGGTTAGACGGATTAGTGCAGAATCCATTATCTAGGTTTAAATCCTGAAAGGCTCTTTCCCCTCTTCAGTTTTCTTTCCTATTTTAAAACAGCTTTAAAGATAGCTATCTTTGTAATTCTTTGCTTTCCTCCTTCTAATTTCTACAGTCCCTAATTCTAAGAAAGGAAATCTTCACAGTTGATGAGGTTTCCTGAATCATTATATAAACATTATACACACACACACATAGTCACATATAATGAACTCATGTGAATATGCACCAGTGAGAGAAATATAAAATGGAGCTGGCTTGATTTGAAAATTTCTCACTTATATTACTCCAAGCAAACTCCCTCAATGGTCTTTAAATAACAGAAACAACTGCATCACAAATGAAATAAAATAGCTACTATGTTTGAGCACTTGGTATGCGCCAGTCACAGTTCTGGGTATTTTATGTACAGTATTTCAATTAATTTTCAGAAAAATCTACAAAAAATACGTATCCCCATTTTAAAGACTAGGGTCATAAGCAAGGCCCACATAGGTTAAATAACTTGTCCACAGTCACCAAACCATCATCAGTTCTAAAGTCTGTGCTGTTTCTACTATTCATCAAGAGTAAAAAGCTGGGTACAAGACTCAGATACTGTACAAAAAATGCTTACAACAGTGCCTGGCACCTAAGCAGATACTCTGCAATTATTAAATAGTTACCTTTACTTTTCCATTCCAAGATATTAAGCAGAAACAGAAAGAGAGGCATTTAATTTCAGAGTAGTTCAAAGAGTTACTTTTTAAATGATGCTTTTAACCAAAATCAAGTCAAAAGAGGAAAAAAATAGTAAGACATTTTACACTCAGACTGATTACTGATCAAGTTCAATTTTCAGCTTCTACCTAATAAAGGGAGAACCACAGTGTAATAAAAATAGCATTGGTGTTCATTCTTCTATTTATTTGCGCATTAATTGAACATATATTATATGCCAGGACCATGCTAGGAGAATGCAACAATGATGAGACGTCTCTGTCATCAAAGAGATTAACAGACAAATCGCCACATGATACGAATAGTTATAAAACAACTGCAAGGCTGCTATGTATACCAAATATGTCACTATACATTCACGGACAAGTATATCAGCCTCAGTTTCCCAACCTGCCTAACGAGTATTACAAGTTACTTTTAATGAGCATTATGATAATACAAATTAAATAATCTATGCAAAATGTCTGGCAAATAGCAGGTTTTAATTTAAAAAAAAGCTATCATAAAGTCCCCATGTAATCTTTTGTTGCTTTCCAATAATATTAATTACAAATACATTAGTGATATACCGATACTATATGTAACTTTTTATAAAAATACATTTTGGAACTATCATCTATTTAAATCTTACTTATACCTGTGAAACAAGATTTAGTAGAAAGTCCTGAAGAATTAAAGAGGAAGTCCCACTGGTTGCTTCTACCAATTCAGCATCCTTATGAGGATGTTATTGACTATGTCACAGGCTAGGCATTAGTCTAAAATGTTGGTGAACCAAAAATGAACAAGCTATGGGGCCTACTTTCAAAGAGCTCACCATATATAAAGTATAGATAATCATCAACACATAAACATATATAAAAGCATATACAGTGAAAGATACTTTAAAAAAAATTAAATACCTAGTGTAGTTTGGGTACAAGGAAATGAGTCTCTCTCATTTCCTCTCCATGAAAAAATCAGGAAAGACTTCTCAGAGGAGGTCTCATACCAAAAATTAAGCCCAATTTTGTGCTTATATAAATATTTATTATCAGCAACTTCCAAACTACATGTCATACAACTGAAATTAATAAGTTACTATATATTGTATAACTCAAATTCTAACACATATAAATTTTATATTTACCTTCACAGTTAAGTAATAGTGTTTTCTCCCTAAATAACTTCTCCACCATTTTTGAATAATTGTTGCTATTCTGTGTAAATACCTAGGATTAAAAATATGCATATTAGTATGCTTGTACTGAAACAAGAATGTCTCTTAAGTCTTTGCTTAGAATATTCAAGAGATCAAATTCAAAGCCAAGCTTATGTGTACTTTTAAAGAGTAGAAAGTTCATTCTGGGATAGAATCAATCATTTCTAGAAGTAGAAAAAAAGGCTTAGAAAACTATCCATTATTTGTTTTGGGCTTATGATTAAACAATATCTTAATTTCAATTACTCTTTAATACTTATTCTTTAAAATATTTTTGCATGATAAAACTATAAAACAGGTCACAGTGACATGTTGAGACATAAGCCATGCACTATTGATGGAAATCATTATAAGTACATAGAAATAATTCTTGAGGTCAAGAAATAATTCCCCTCTTCATTTTTTTCTTATATTCCATAAAACTATAAAACAGGTCACAGTGACATGTTGAGACATAAGCCATGCACTATTGATGGAAATCATTATAAATACATAGAAATAATTCTTGAGGTCAAGAAATAATTCCCCTCTTCATTTTTTTCTTATATTC
>NW_007738722.1:13253-15554 GCF_000696425.1 Galeopterus variegatus | reverse complement strand
TACATAGAAATAATTCTTGAGGTCAAGAAATAATTCCCCTCTTCATTTTTTTCTTATATTCCTGAGTCTATCTAAGCCAATGTCACATTAGACTGCTGGATTAAAAAATACTCTTTTTGCTGCTATGTTCCTAGTTTGTATGGTGGTGAAGAGAAGACTAGTCTTCACACTTTAAATTTGCATTTCTGGCTCCTATTAGATACCATAGGAAGTATGATACTGTCTAATTCCCATGTGGGCTATCTGAGTTATTATGGTCTAGGCATATTATTCCTCTACCTTATCCTGGACAATAGTTTTTTCAGAATTGAAGGGAGACTGAAGGAATATTTGGGCACTGAAGAAAAAAAAAGTGAGAAGAGTTAAGACAGAAATAAATTTCAGTCTCTTTGTATAATCAGAATGACATCATTTAGGCATCATTGCTTTTATATACCAATATGTTAGAAAAGATTGGAATAATTTCATTGTTATAAATACAAACCCGATCTTTTGTCACATTCTATGGAATCTGGGGAAAAGAATCTGATCAAGAATGTTTATAATACAGAGAATTTTTAAAAGTAGAGATACAGTCAATATAATTTAGTTTTCTAGTAAGAAAAGATCAGAAATACTATGTATTTCTTTAAAAGAACATCATGCAACTTATTAACTTCATTATAAGTGAAATAAAAGATTATTTGAAATGAGCACTTTTCTAAGGAATACACTGTCATGCTATATCTGACATTTCCATGACAAAATCAATGTACCTGATGTATGCCCGAACTTGACATGCTCGAAACCAGCTTTGGATTTTAACTGCAGCATCATTCTCCTTTTTTCTAAAATTATCCACAACACTAAAATAAAGTTTGAAAAGCATTTTATTAGTAACATGTAATTCTAAAGCGAGTTGAGCTCTTAATCTTTAATTTCTTCCAAAATGATAATTATAATTCAAATGTCATTTTAAATAATATTAAAATACTACATAAAGAAAGCATTTTGAGAATCATGANTCAAATGTCATTTTAAATAATATTAAAATACTACATAAAGAAAGCATTTTGAGAATCATGAACTATGTTTTAAAAATTAACCATTCTCTGAAAAGCCATGTACTTTTAACAGTTTTATTTTTTAAAATTTTATAATCACCTCTTTTGCAACTAATCTGTCAGTAATTTTTACTAGAGAATAAAAATAACAATTATTTTGTCGTTATTCTAAAAACATAATTGTTTGAATTTACTGTTAAATGCCACTATGTACATAATCATGAAAAGCTAAACTGCATATTTCACTCATTCACGAGTTAAGTGAATTGCCTCTGAGTAAAAATAATCCATCACATAATGGCCTATTCTAGCTAGAATGTTCAGAAAGTCCATGTAAGTTAAAGGGGACAGGCGAGAGGGCCCTTAGGCTTATAAAAAGATAAGAAATTAAATTCTCAGATTTTACTGACTTATAGAAAGAAAAAAGATTTAGTCAAGAGAGATCCTCACCTAATTTTATCAGTCATTACTATTTTCCCTCCCCGTTCCCAATTAATAAAGTGATAATGCTTAGGCCAACGACAGTAGACCACAGAATAATTTATCTCCTAGAATGCTGGTTGGCACATATCTAGCACTTTATGTTTCCTGAGTGAATAAAGAATGGCTAGTCATTTATTTCTTACTTTTTAAAAATTCCCTCAGAATTTTGTTTCCTGGGACAGGTTATTTTTGGTTGTTATTATGTTATATTAAATGTATATATTTCATATAAATATACATTATATATTTAGAACAAAAACAGAATGAAGAAAGACTTCAAACAATGCAATTCTTGGACAATACTATAAGAGAGAAATACTATACTACTGAGAGAAAGAAAATAGGATTAGTAATTAGGCTGCCAGTGACAAAGAGTTGGAGAAACAAGTGAATGGATTACAGTTCTAGATAAACAGAGATTTACCTAAAAACCCTGCCTGAGAAGGACTCACAAAAGCAGAGAGGAATAAAATTTTATGCATCAAAGTCAGTGATACAGATGTGAAATACAGTATGAGGAGAATTCACATAAATTAGTAATATTGCATAAGGTGTAGTTTAAGTACAAAATAACCTGTAAAAAACCACACATGAGAATATACTTGCATTACCAGATCATGAATGGAAGACACCATAATAAGATTACTATGTGATGCAATAAAGTTTGCTGAAAATAATTAAGAATCTAAGACCACTATAGACAATTAGGAGTGGAAGAAAGACTCCTTACTGTTGTATGCCTGTACTACATGTGCCAAATTATAGAAGAGACTTG
>NW_007738722.1:10328-12213 GCF_000696425.1 Galeopterus variegatus | reverse complement strand
AAGAAAGACTCCTTACTGTTGTATGCCTGTACTACATGTGCCAAATTATAGAAGAGACTTGTATAAACTGTACTCTTGGATCATGTTATGATACTCCACGTGGGAGGGAGAACAGCTTAAAGTCCTTTCCTCCAGAGAGTCTTTCCTGACTTCCACACTACAATACGCCTTTCCATCTTACACCCTCATAGTTCTTCATATTTAATAAAATTGCATTTAATGATTGTTTAATGATGGTCTCTTCCGCTAAGCTTTAAAATCCAAAAGGCAGTAATCTCATCTATTTTGTCCCACATTGCATTCCCAGTGGCCTCCCTGAGAGAAAATTGGTGCTACTCCTTTTTTGTCTTCTCAGAGGTGCTGGTGCTCCCTTGGGGGAACAACATGCCTGTTGGCATATTGCATCCCAGTGAGAAATGCCACTCACAAGCTTTCCTCACTACATCAACTCACAACATTGAAAACCTTTCCTGTTTTAGGATGACACAGTCAATGGAGAGTCAACAGGTGCCCCATGCTCTTAGTAACTTAAATCCTGGGGTGATCATGGGTGAAAGACAGGCAGACATGAAAGAGGCTATTGAGTAAAACAGAGAAAAAATATCTTCTACTAATTACTACTTTATTTGCCAGGCACTGTTCCTAGCATTTTATATACTGGAGAATTAACTCATATATAATCCTTTCAATGCCTCTATGAAGTAGATAAATATTGTCCCCATTTAACAGAGGAAGATACCACTACAGAGTGGAGTAATATACTCGAGGTCACATCTTTAGTGTCAGAGCCGAGATTTGATCTTAGGTAGCCTGGCTCCAGAGGCTGGGTTCTTAGCAATCATTGCTTCTAAAGGAGAGAAGAAAGAGGAAAGATGAAAAGAGGATGAGGAAAGAAGCTAGGTAGAGATAAAAGTGGGAGAAGGAAAAAACTGATTATTTGCGAATGGAACAAACTGGTTCCCTGAGCAGACCTGCACATGCACAGAAGTGGAAACAAAGACAATTCCAGGCAGGGAGCCCTCCCCACCTTGGGCGCCATTCGGTTAGACCAATGAGTTCCCACCAGCTAGGGTGCCAGTCTCTTTAACCAATACTACAGAGATTACATTCAGGGCTCAACCAGTGACCAAATGGCACAAATGCAGCTAAGAGGACTTAACACCCCAAGAGTGTAACCATTAGCACTCTAGACCACTCTTCTCTCTCACTTGAGCCCACTCCATTTTCTCCTGAGTGTACTTTTCATTTCTGACATGTCTCCTCCAATTCTTTGTTCAAGACACCAAGAACCCGGATCTAGCCAGCAGGACCTGGAATTTTCCCATAACGAGGAGAAGGAAGGGAAAGTAAAAGGGAAGAAAAAGAAGTAAAAATAAATGTGGAACCTAAGTACTGTAAACTGCTTAGAAGTAGAAAGTAGAATATTTATTACTAGAGGCTGGGAAGGGAAGGGGTAAGGGGAGATAGGGAGAGATTGATTAATGGACACAAAATTACAGCTAGATAAGAGAAATAAGGTCTAGTATTCTATAGGTTCTATAGCGTTCTATAGTATTCTATAGTGTTCTATAGCTTTATAGGATGACTATAGTTAATAACAATTTATTATGTATTTTCAAATAGCTAGAAGAGAGGACTTTGATGTTCCCAACACAAAGAAATGATAAATGTTGGGCCGGCCCGGTGGCGCACTGGATAGTGCGCCGCTTGGGAAGCGCAGCGGCGCTCCCGCCCGAGGGTTCGGATCCCACATACAGACCGGTTCCCGCTCACTGGCTGAGCGAGGCGCGGGAGCAACACCGAGGGTTGCGATCCCGTTGCCGGTCCCGGTCCGGTACGGGGGCAACACTGAGGGTTGCGATCCGTTGCCGGACACGGAAAAAGA
>NW_007738722.1:7918-9339 GCF_000696425.1 Galeopterus variegatus | reverse complement strand
TGAGGGTTGCGATCCCGTTGCCGGTCCCGGTCCGGTACGGGGGCAACACTGAGGGTTGCGATCCATTGCCGGACACGGAAAAAGACAAAAAAGACAAAAAAAGAAAAAAAAAAAAAAAGAAATGATAAATGTTTGAGGTGATGGATATGCTAATTACCCTGATTTAATTATTACACTTTGTATTCAACTATCAAAATATCACATTGTACCCAATTAAATATGTACAATTATTATGTGTTAATTAAGAAAAAAAAACAATAAAAGAAAAAGGTAAAAATAAGTAAGAATGCACGTAATCCATTTCAAACATAATACTGAAACTCTGTGGCATAATGTATCACCAATCTCTCCTGAAAGTAATAAAATAAACCAAGAGACTAAGAATGTGAAAAGATACCAACATCTGTAGCAAAAACAACAATTTCTGACTATACTAAGTGTTGGTGACAATAAAGACCCATATATATTGCTGGTAAGAAAAAGTTTGGCCTTTGAATACATAAAGAATAATTTCTTGTATATAAAGGCAAAACTTGCAAAATTTTAGGGATGTTCACTCGGGATGCATACACATTAGTAAAACTATGAGGGAGATGAAAAAATGCAGACTTCAGGATAGAGATGAAGGATAGAGGAGAGAGGGGACAGGATGTGGTAGAGACACACAGCTTTGAGTGTATTATCAGACTCACATTTATTAAACGGAGTAGAGATACAGGATTGACTTTTTAAAAAACTCTTCTTTTATATCATCTGTTCTTATATATGTAAGTACTCTTCTGTATATACGAAATATTCTATAATACATTTTTTTAAAAAAAGACTGTAAACTGAACTTTGGATTAGCCCTAGCACACTGACAGTTAAGCTTAAAAAGTAAATTTCTAAAACCTGTCTCATATTTATATGCCGGGAATTCCATAAGGGGGACAACCAAAGACTTTTCTGTTGTAGTCACTGCTTGTATTTGGGGGAAAGAAAAGAAACCAAAAAAACTAAGCAACCTAATAGAAAAAGCAGAAAAAGACAGGCAATTTATAGAAAAGAAAATATGAGCAACTTACACTTATTTAAATTGCATGAGAAGATACTAAACTATCAAGGATGACTGAGGAATTCTTTCCCTAGAAACTTTTTTTTATGACATATTATTGTTGGTACTGTTAAAATAATAGGAACAACCTAAAGAAACAATAGATAGACTATAGCACTTCCATAAAATGGAATACGATTTTGGCCTTACAAAAAATTAAGTAGATCAATATGTCTGGACATAGAGAGATAAAACATTATAATGTGAAAAAAAGAAAGATACGGTATAGTATTAGGTGTTGCCATATTTGTAAAAAGCATTCACAGCAACATGGATGAACATAGAGAAAATTATGTTAAGTGAAAAAAGCCAGGCACAGAAATAGAAA
>NW_007738722.1:6467-7261 GCF_000696425.1 Galeopterus variegatus | reverse complement strand
AAAAAGGAAAAAAAAAAAAAGAAGCCCTCAAGGGAATCCTACACCAAGAACCGCCCCCCCCCCCAAAATCCCCATCATGAACACACTGGGAAGAATAAATCCCACTGAAAAAAGACACAGGCAAATGAAAAGAGGGGAAAAAAACATACCACTTCACTTCAAAAATCCAACAAACTGTGAAGTCATAGAACAGCAGGGAAAGAAAAGAACAAAAGATATTTAAAATAACTGCACAGAGGCAATTAAATGATAGGAATCAGACAATATCTTTCAATAGCAATGCTAAGTCTTTTAATGGATTGAACTCCCCACTCAAAAGACATCAACTGGCTGGATGGATTAAAAAACTAGACCCAACTATATGCCACCTACAAGAAACCCACATCACCTGTAAAGACTCTCACAGACTAAAAGGGAAAGGATGGAAAAAGATATACCATGCAAACAGAAACCAAAAGCAAGCAGGGGTAGCTATTCTTATATCAGATAAAATAGACTTCAAACCAAAAAATATAAAAAGAGACAAAGAATGCCATTATATAAAGATAAAGGGATCTATATCCACAAAGAAGACATAACAATCTTAAATACATGTGCTTCTAACGTTGGTGCAACCAGATTTATAAAGCAAACATTACCACACCTACGGGGAGAAATAGACCTCAATACTAAAATAGTTGGTGACCCAAACATTGCCCTTTCAGCATTGGACAGATCATCTAGGCAGCAAATCAATAGGGAAATGAAGGATTTAAACTATACTCTAGACCAATTGGACTTGATGGATATATATA
>NW_007738722.1:3993-6233 GCF_000696425.1 Galeopterus variegatus | reverse complement strand
TACTGCAAAAGCAGTACTAAGAGGGAAGTTTACTGCAATAAATGATTACATCAAGAGAATAGAAAATCTCAAACAAAAAACCTAACATTACACCTCAAGGAACTAGAAAAGCAACAACAATCCAATCCCAAAGTTAGTAAGCATAAAGAAATAATTAAAACCAGAGCTAAACTAAACGAATTAGAGACCAAAAAATATGATAGGAAAGATCAATGAAACAAAAAGTTGGTTTTCTGAGAAGATAAACAAAATGGACAAACCACTAGCCAGCCCTACTAAAAAAAAGAGAAGGCCCAAATAACAAAACCAGAAATGAAAAAGGGGATATCACAACTGATATTGCAGAAATACAAAGAATCATTAGAGATTACTATGAACAATAAATTTGAAAACCTGGAGGAAATGGATACATTTCTAGACACACACAAACTACCAAGATTGAACCAAGAAGACACAGAAAACAGACCAATAATGAGGAATGAGATTAAAGCAGTAATCAGAAATTTTCCAACAAAGAAAATCCCAGAAACAGATGGCTTTGCTGCTGAATTCTACCAAACCTTTTTTTTTTTTTTTTTGTCTTTTGTCTTTTTTCCGTGTCCGGCAACGGATCGCAACCCTCAGTGTTGCCCCCGTACCGGACCGGGGACCGGCAACGGGATTGCAACCCTCGGTGTTGCTCCCGCGCCTCGCTCAGCCAGTGAGCGGGAACCGGTCTGTATGTGGGATCCGAACCCTCGGGCGGGAGCGTCGCCGCGCTTCCCAAGTGGCGCACTATCCAGTGCACCACCGGGCCGGCCCTCTACCAAACCTTTAAAGAGGAATTAATACCAGTTCTTCTCAAACTATTCCAAAAAATTGAAACAGAAGCAATTCTCTCAAGCTCATCCTATGAAGCCAGCATCACACTGATACCAAAACCAAACAAAGATACAACAAAAAAAGAAAACTATAGGCCAATACTCTTAATGAATTTAGATGCTAAAATCATCAACAAAACTCTAGCAAACAGAATACAGCAACATATCAAAAAGATTATACATCATGATTAAGTGGGACTCATTCCAAGAATGCAAGGGTGGTTTGACATAAGCAAGTCAATAAATGTGATACACCACATCAACAAAATCAAGAACAAAAACCATATGATCATCTCAATAGATGCAGACAAAGCATTTGACAAAATTCAACTGTCCTTCACGATAAAGACTCTCAACAAATTACGTATAGAAGGAAGGTAACTCAAAATAATAAAAGCCATATATGATAAACCCACTGCCAATATAAACTTGAATGGGGAAAAGCTGAAAGCTTTCCCCTTAAGATCAGGAACAAGACAGGGATGCCCACTCTCTCCACTCCTATGTAACATAATATTGGAAGTACTTGCCAGAGTAATTAGACAAGAGAAATAAATCAAGAGCATCCAAATAGGTAAAGAGGAAATCAAATTGTTCCTGTTCACAGATGACATGATTCTATACATAGAAAACCCAAGACACTCTATCAAAATACTCTTAGAGCTGATAAATGAATTCAGTAAGATTGCAGGATACAAAATCAATGTACAAAAATCAGTAGCATTTGTATACTCCAACAACAAACTAGAAGAAAAAGAGATCAAGAAAGCAAGCCCATTTACAATTGTCACCAAAAAAATAAAATACATAGGAATAAATTTAATCAAACATCTCTACAATGAAAAGTACAAATCACTACTGAAAGAAATCAAAGAAAGCAATAAAAGATGGAAAAACATTCCTTTTTTGTGGATTGGAAGAATCAGTGTGGTTAAAATGTCCATACTACCCAAAGCCATCTACAGATCCAATGTGATTCCCATCAAAATACCAATGACATTCTTCACAGAAATAGAAAAAGCAATTCTAACATTCATATGGAACAACAAAAGATCCTGAATAGCCAAAGCAATCATGAGCAAAAAATGTAAAGCCAGAGGCATTATACTTCCTGACTTCAAACTATATTACAAATCTATAGTAACAATCCAATCCCAAAACAGTAACAAAAACAGCATGGTACTGGCATAAAAACAGACATGTGGACCAATGGAACAGAATAGAGAACCCAGAAATCAACCCACATGTTTACAGCTAACTGATCTTCATCCCCAAGAACACACATTGGAGAAAAGACTGCCTCGTCAAAAAATGGTGCTGGAGGGCCGGCCCGGTGGCACACTGCTACAGTGCGCCGCTTGGGAGCGCGGTGGCGCTCCC
>NW_007738722.1:0-2828 GCF_000696425.1 Galeopterus variegatus | reverse complement strand
CGGTACGGGCGCAACACTGAGGGTTGCAGTCCGTTGCCGGACACGAAAAAAGACAAAAAAAGGAAAAAAAAAATGGTGCTGGAATAACTGGATATCCATTTGTAGAAGAATGAATCTTGGTCCGTACCTCTCACCATATACCGGAAAAAAAAAAAATGGTGCTGGAATAACTGGATATCCATTTGTAGAAGAATGAATCTTGGTCCGTACCTCTCACCATATACCAAAATCAACTCAAAATGGATTAGAGACTTAAATATAAGGCCTCTATTAGTCTATTTATGTTGCTTATAACAAAATACCTGAAACTGGGTGATTTATAAAGAAAACGAAATTTATTGCCTACAGTTTCTGAAGCAGGGGAGTCCAAAGTCCATCTAGTGGTGGTGACAGTGTCCCTGGGGTCTCACATTGCAAGATGGTGAAAGCAGAGAGAGCAGAGAGAGAGACAGACAGACTCTCCTCTTCTTTGAAAGCCCTCAGAACCATGCCCCTGACCACCGTTTTTAATCCAATCATTACTGCACAGTCCTACAACCCAATCACCTCTTCAAGGCCCCATCTTACAATTATCATAATAGGAGTTCCCAACCAGTTAACAGTCATAATAGGTACTAAGTTTCTAATACATAAAGTATGGGGGATATAATTCAAGCTTCATTGAGTTTTGAGGGGACATAATTCAATCCACTACAAGGCCTGAATCTTTAGAACTCCTCAAAGAAAACATAGGGACAACACTCCAAGATTTAGGACTGGGCAATGACTTTATGAATAACACCCCAAAAGCACTGGAAACAAAAGAAAAAATAAACAATGGGATTATATCAAACTAAAAAGCTTCTGCACAGCAAAGGAAACAATCAACAGTGTGAAAAGACATCCGACAGAATGGGAGAAAATATTTGCAGTCTACACATCTGACAAAGGGTTAATATTCCGAATATACAAAGAGCTCAGACAACTTTACAGCAAAAAACCAAATAATCCAATTAAAAAATGGGCAACAGAGCTGAATAGACATTTCTCAAAGGAAGACATACAAATGGCCAACAGACACATGAAAAAATGCTCAGTAACACTAATCATCAGGAAAATGCAAATCAGAACCACTTTGAGATATCACTTTACCTCAGTCAGACTGGCTATCATCAAAAAGACGGGATAACAAATGCTGGCAAGGATGTGGAGAAAGAGGAACCCTTCTGCACAGTTGGTGGGATTGTAAATTAGTTCAGCTGTTATGCAGAATAGTATGGAGGTTCCTTAAACAAGTATAGATGGAACTAACATATGATCCAGCAATCCCACTACTGGGGACATATCCAGAAGATTGGAAGACATCAGGTCAAAGGAATACCTGCACTCCCCTGTTTACTGCAGCTCTATTTACAATAACCAGGCAATGGAACCAACCTAAATGTCCATTGATGGATGACTGGATAAGGAAACTGTAGTGTATATATATACACAATGGAATACTATTCAGGCATAAAAAAGAATGAAATTCTACCATTTGAAGTGACGTGGATGAGCCTGGAGAAAATTACTCTAAGTAAAACGACCCAGGTACAGAAAGAGAAATACTGCATGTTCTCACTCATAACCAGGAACTGAATCCATAAATAAACAAATGAAAAATAAAAAGAGATAGAGAGAAAGAAAGAAAGAAACAAACAACAAGCAGAGTAATATATTAAATTATAGAAAACTAGAGGTGGAAAGGGGGAGGGGGAGAGGGGGAACAATGGAGGGCTCTTGAGGAATTGGTCAACAGACATAAACACTGATTACATATTGTAATGATGAATAAGTTGACTATACTGATCTAACCACCACACATTGCACACAATTATTGAAAATCAACATTGCACCCCACATGCATGTATAATAAATTATCTAAAATAATAACAATAAATTACAAAGAAAAAAAAAGATGATACAACATTCACAATAATATGTGGAAGATTTTAAGAGAAGAGAACAGAACCGAGGTTGCCAGGGTTGGTAAAGAGGGAGAGAGGTGGGGGAAAGGGAAGAATTGGTAAAGGATCACAAAAATCAATTACATTGTATAATGATGACTATACTAATTATCATGATTTTAACATCACATATTGCAGACAGGTATTGATATTCAACTCTGTACCCCACAGCTATGTACAATCAACTATGGCCCAATAAAACAAATAAATAAATAATAAAATAAACTCTGGCAAAATTAATCAAGACAACAAGAAAAAATAAAAAACATTTCAAATGGCCAGCCTGAAAAAGGTACGTATGGTTCTAAAGATATGATATCCAGGAAAAGGAAAAATTTTAGAGAAAAAATTTCAGTGATTGCCAGGGATTCAGGGTATAGTGACGAGAGGGAGGAATAGGAGGAGCACAGGGCATTTTGTGCAGGATGAAGAAACAAACAACAAGCAGAGTAATATATTAAATTATAGAAAACTAGAGGTGGAAAGGGGGAGGGAGAGAGGGGGAAGAATGGAGGGCTCTTGAGGAATTGGTCAACAGACATAAACACTGATTACATATTGTAATGATGAATAAGTTGACTATACTGATCTAACCACCACACATTGCACACAATTATTGAAAATCAACATTGCACCCCACATGCATGTATAATAAATTATCTAAAATAATAACAATAAATTACAAAGAAAAAAAAAGATGATACAACATTCACAATAATATGTGGAAGATTTTAAGAGAAGAGAACAGAACCGAGGTTGCCAGGGTTGGTAAAGAGGGAGAGAGGTGGGGGAAAGGGAAGAATTGGTAAAGGATCACAAAAATCAATTACATTGTATAATGAT
>NW_007738721.1:34225-41601 GCF_000696425.1 Galeopterus variegatus | reverse complement strand
GTCCTGCCGGCCCGACAGGGTGTGTGAGATCTGTAAGTCTCTGCCTCGCTATCCGGGCGTTACCCCTCTCTGTGTGCACACGATGGGGCCTCCCAGAGGGTGTGTCTTTTCTCCAAGACTCCTCCTCCTTTGCCGGACCCCTCCCCTCTCTGTGCACTCAGTACAGGGCTGGGGCGTGTCTTCTGCAATCCTCGTCTCTCAGCCCCGCCCATCCCCGAAGGGGTCTGAGGCCTCCACCACGGACACTGTGGGCGTTCCTGCGGCCCTGGTCAAGGTCCTCTCTGGGCCTCCCACCTTCCCCCTGGTATTGCAGCCCCCTGTGTGGTTGAGTTATCTCCGACACCAGGGTGTGAGCCCCCCCGGGGGAGGATCCCACAGCACACAGTTCCTCTTTGAATCCCCCCAGTGTGAGCCAGCTCAGCGCCCTCAGGCCGTCAGCTCTCTGGCAGGATCAAGTGGGCTCGGGGGCACCCTGGTCACCCCTCTCCCAACCAGAAATCAGTCTGGGGTTTTTCCGAACTGAAGGCCACAGAGATGGTATCTGCCTCCCGGAAGCCCCATGTGTGGTGGAGTGACAGTCTGGCCGGGATCCTCTTCCCTGCCCTCCTGACGCTGGCCGGGGGCTCCCCACGCCACCAGCCCTGCCAGAGATCTGCAGGTGGAGTGGGATTGGTGGCTGGTCCACAGGCCCTGGGGGGCCCCGCACTGAGGCACACAAGTGGCATGGCTCAGTGAGGAGCCACGCCAAGCAAAGATGGCTGGCTTGCCCGATCTGAGCCGGCCGGCTCCACCCTCCGGAGAAAATGGAGGCAGTGCTGATGAAGGCGCCTAGTCTGGCGTGGTAAGCGGGGGCCGTGAGGCTGGGGGTCACTCACAAAGCTCCCAGAGCTGGGCCGTTCCCGCGCCTTCCTCTCCGTCTGTGTCGCCGCTGCCGTCTTCCCTGGCCTTTGTTGCCTTGGGCTGCTCGGTCTCCCGGCGCGGTTGGGGTGCTCTCAGGAATCTTCTTTTGCATCGGCCCTAAAACCTCGAGACTGTAGTTGCTTTTTTTCGTTGTGGATTAGTTGATCAGTGATTTATTTGTTTTTGTTGCTCTTAGAAATGCAAATAGTACTCTGGCAGCACAGCGCACACTTCTCAGGTTCGCTGTGTCCTCTGGCACGCCCGCTCCAGACCCGTCGCCATCTTGCTCCTCAATATCCAATAGCTTATTATTATGGTTTAGTGGATGCAGTTTCAGGGAGATAAAAACTGTCTCTGTGACTGGAGTAAATCCTCCAGGTTAACTTTAAGCAGTATAGCATGGTGATTAGGAATACAGATTCCAGGCCGCCCCGTGGCTTACTCGGTAGAGTGCGGTGCTGATAACACCAAGGCCGCGGGTTCGGATCCTATATAGGGATGGCCAGTTTGCTCACTGGCTGAGCATGGTGCTGACAACACCAAGCCAAGGGTTGAGATCCCCTTACCGGTCATCTTTTAAAAAAAAAAAAAAAAAGGAATACAGATTCCATAACCAGATGAGGCTCAAATCCCAGCTCTACTAATAATGTGACCTTGGGCAAACTGCTTAATCTCTGTTGCTCAGCCTCTCTGTTATAATAGCACCTACCTCTGAGTTTTTAGCAAAAAATGTATCGATACCTGAAAAGGGCCTGCCACATGGTGAGTGCTCAGTAAATGTTAATTAGTTATTAACTTGCAGAGGCTGCCTGAAAAGTAATCATGCTCTCCCACCTTGGGTGCCTTCTCTGAGTCCTCCAAAATGATCACTTTATTAGGACCACATTATGACTGTCAAAACAGAAGTGTGTTTCACGGGTCCATGAAGGCTGAGTTGACAGTACAATGTAAAGAATTTTACATTAAAACTGCATCCAATAAGTTGGCCTGACACATTTTTCAAACCTCTAGAAGGGTAATTACATGTGACTAATATTATTCTTTTGGGTCTGGTATAAGCTTCTGATCTTCATGTAGAAAGAACGGACCCAGAAGAACAATCCAGCATTTTACTCTGGACAACCTCAACTCTGTCACAAAGTGTTTGCTGTTCCCTTCCTGTCCCAACTTTTTATTCTGGAAAATTTCAAAACTACAGAAAACTTAAAAGAATGGTATAATGAACGTTTGCATACTTTTCACCTGGATTCAACAATTGGTGACACTTCACCACATCTGTCTTTAGTGTGGGTATGTTTATACATTTTCTGGGCAAACCATTTGAGAGTAAGTTGCAGACATAATGACCCATCACTGCTAAGCACTTCAGTGTGCATCCAATAACAACCAGGGCATTCTCCTACATACCCCAATACTATTATTGCCCAGTGAAATTTAATATGAATATCTCTGTCTCCTGTATAGTCCATATACAAATTTTCCCAACTGTCCCAGTCATGTCATAGATTTTTTTTTTTTAAAGCCAGAATCCAAACACCAGGCATTGCATTTACTCTTCACGATTCTTTAGTCTCCTTCAATTTAGAACTGCTTCCCATCTTTTAAAAATCTTTCATGGCACTGACATTTTTTAAGCCTTCAAGCCAATTGTTTTACAGAATGCTCTTCAATTTGGTTTTGTATGATCAACCTGAATATAACAAGGAAACATTTTTAGCAAGAACACTTCATAGGAAATATTGTAGTTTTGTTATTCATTATAAAGTATGAGCTAGGAATAATACAAGTGATGACAAACTTAAATAATGGTTTTAAAGCATGCTGACCAATTTTTGAGACTGCATATGACCTGAGGTGTAGATTATCCTTACTTGAGAATAACTATTTTTCAATACACATTAAAGGTCATTACACAGGAGTCAAAACTCAAATGAGCTGGCTGGCTTACTTTGTATATAAATGTCTAAACTCCCGAGGACTTTCAATAATGAACTCCACTGTGTCAGTTGCTTTAATCTTTTGTGGCCTTGATTGCAAATGGCTACAGAGAAAGACAGCACTTTTTTCTTATCCACTAATGGACAAGAGAAAAGCAGATAGAACCCCACTACTGTGGATAACAAAGTGAAAAAGCCGGTGGATGAGAACTTTGACTATGCAGCGAGAAGTTCATCTGGCAACATGGGAGGGATCGACTGTGTCAGACGCTGCAGGAGGTTGAGGGTGATGAGGCTAGAGCAGTAACTGATGGATCTGCTGACAACGTTGTGAAGATAGTCAAGGAGGTGACCTGACAAAAATGACTGCAGCAGAGTGCAAATGAAGGACCTTTTTCCATACTGATCTTGTGTAATCCCCTCAACTAGCCTTAGCACAACATCACGTTTCTATTTAGCTTGCCATACTGGAGGGAGGATGGCAAAATGTAAGCTGCGATGAGTTGTGTAACAAACTGTCACAATAGGGCCCTACAGAAATAAAAGACTGCAAAAAATGACATACTTCACACCATACGTAAAAACTCAAAATGGATCATAGACCTAAATGTAACTACACAATTTCTAGAAGAAAACATAGGAGAAAATCTTTGTGAGTTTGGATTAGACAATGGGTTCTTAAACAAAGATTTCTTAGGTCAGACACAAAAAAGCACAAACCAGTCAAGAAAAAATTGCTAAATTAGAGTTCATCAAAATTAAAACATTAAAAACTTCGGCTCTCTGAAGATACTTTAAATATAATGAGAAGATAAGCCACAACCTGAGAGAAGGTAGTTACTAAACACATATCTGAGAAAAAGGACTTGTATCCAGAGGATATAATAAAGCACTCTTAACACTCAATAAGATAAATATCCAATCAAAATATGGGAACAGATTTGAACAGACACTTCAGTAAAGATGATATTTGCACATGAATAGACACTCAGTATCATCAGCTGTTAAATAAATGCAAAGTAAAATCACAGTGACTACACACCTACTAGTAGAAAGGCTGCCTTTTTTTTAAAAACCCTGGAATAGAAGGATCAGGTGAAGATGTGGAGCAACTGCAACTCTCATACACCGCTGGAGGGAATGCAAAATGGTACACCCACTGTAGGAAACAGTTCAGCCATTTCTTAAGAAGTTAAATATGCACTTAGCATGTATGCTGCAATCCCACCCCTAGGCATTTACCCCAGAGAACTGAAAATATATGTTCACACAAAGACCTGCATGTGAGTATTTTTAGCAGCTTTATTCATAATTGCCAAAAAATTGGAAGCAACCCAAATGTGCATAAACTGATGAATGGATATACAAACTGGTATATCCACACCACTGGAATGCTGCCCAACAATAAAAAGGAATGAACTACAGATAGACACAACAGCATGGATGACAACATAATCTTAAAAGGATTATGAAGTGATGGCCCGGCCCGGTGGCGCACTTGAGAGTGCACCGCTTGGGAGTGTGGCGGCGCTCCCGCCGAGGGTTCAGATCCCATGTGGAGACTGATTCCCGCTCACTGGCTGAGCGTGGTGCGGGCGCAAAACCAAGGGTTGCGATCCCGTTGCCGGTCCCCGGTGCGGGCGCGACACCAAGGGTTGCGATCCCGTTACCGGTCAGTAAGAAAAAGACAAAAAGGGGGCGGGCCTGTGGCTCACTCGGGAGAGTGCGGTGCTGATAACACCAAGGCTACAGGTTCGGATCCCATATAGGGATGGCCGGTTTGTTCACTGGGTGAGCGTGGTGCTGACAACACCAAGTCAAGGGTTAAGATCCCCTTACCGGTCATCTTTTAAAAAAAAAAAAAAAAAAAGGATTATGAAGTGAAAGAAGCAAAAGGCCACAAACTACATGGTTTCATTTACAAGACATTCTGGAAAAAGCAAACGTATAGGAACAGAAATCAGAATGGTGGTTGCCAGGGGCTGGTAGTGGGAGGAGAGGATTGACTGCAGGGACATGAGGGGACTTTTTGAGGGGAGAGAAATGTTCCATATTGGGAATGTGGTGGTGGTTACATGACATACATTTGTCAAAACTCATCAAAGTGTACTCTTAAAAAGAGTGAATTTTATTATGTGAAAATTATACCTCAATAAACCTGACTTAAGAAAACAAGAAAACAACCCCAAAACTAATTGAAAATAAATCTAAAAAAAAACTTACAGTTTTTCCAATTCGAGAGACATCAGGATGGTGTTCTCAATTGTTGTAAGTGACACTTGTGTTGCTCCCATGTCTCTGAAGGAGAAAGCCCAAACATTCATGATAGGAACCCAATACAAAAGTTCTGTACTTAAAAACACATTTCAAGGACATATGAGTACTTCAAATTTGGCTTCTCTATAAATAACCTTAAGAGTTTATTGGCCATAGAAGATAATTCTAGAGAGCTCTTATTGAATAAATTTAAGTTTATTTGCATCATTAAACTAATGGCCTTGGGATTGAATAGAGAAACTCTACCTTTTTTTTTTTTTAACCATTATCTTACTTCTCATATTGAATTGCATTCACCTGTCTTGATTACACTTTTTTTCCCGTTTTTAAAATAACATGCAGCTCTTCCTCTTTGCTTTCTGGGATAAATGATATTCCTACATGCGTCTACATGTTCCATGTCTTTATGTTTTCTTCAACTCTGCTCTCTTCCACTGTTGGCTGTCTTGCCCATTATACATCCTTTCTTAGTCCTTTCCTTTGCCAATAACTTTTTCCCACAATAACCCAGTTAAAATTAAAATTATGACTTTTTAGCCCAAGTGAAAATACTTAATCTTTGATGAAAGGAAAAAGGAAGAGCAGAAGTCATCTCGTGACTCATGACATTATTGTGATACTTACAGATATTTTAATGCTGGCAATTTAAAAAGATGTGAATCTTCAACAGTAGTCAGAGGATTATGATTGAGAATTCTGAAAAATGCAATGAAATTAAAATTATTTGCATTTTCAATATGCATGAAACTGCATGAAAAGTTTTTTTTTAATTTTTTTTCTTTTTTAAAAAGATGACCGGTAAGGGGATCTTAACCCTTGACTTGGTGTTGTCAGCACCACGCTCAGCCAGTGAGCAAACCGGCCATCCCTATATGGGATCCAAACCCGGGGCCTTGGTGTTATCAGCACCACACTCTCCCGAGTGAGCCACGGGCCGGCCCTGCATGAAAAGTTTATATTCATTTTTGTAGTATGGAATTTTTCATTAAAAAAATCATCATTTTCTGTCTTTACATATAAATCATACTTAGAATCTGTAAAGTCCTCTTCTTTTGGAAACTAAAAGATAAAGTAGAGAACAGAAAAAGAAAAGAAAAAATGGATAGCAAAGAAAAAGTATGTCAAAAAAACTTTTCAGGCCAAAAATCCTAGAAGTGACTTCACCAGTAGAAAAACCTCACTCTTCAGGAAACAGTATACTGTCCTCCATAATTCAAGGTGCTTGTCTTTCACCTTTATAAATTTCAAAAAAAAAAAAAAAGCCATGGCTAATCCATCCAGTCAAGAAAAAAATTTTACCAGGCTGGCTGGTTGCTCAGTTGGTTGGAACACCACCTTGTAACATCAAAGTCAAGGGTTTGGATATACCTACCAGCCAGCTGCAAAACAAAACAAAAGAAAACATAAAAACCACAAGAAAACTTTGGAGAGTGTGGTGCTGAAAAAGCCAGGAGAAAAAAATGGGACCAATTCCTTGGCTTTGGAGCCAAAGAAAAAGGTTTACATCTAAGGGAAGGAACTGGTCAAAACCATACTCCCATCACACACACACCAGCCCTTGTGTTCTTGTATCACATCACAGCCTTTGTTACATTGCATGTAATCACATGTATACTTGTCAGTCTCCTGGAATGTCAGCTGATTGAGGGCAGGGGACATATCTTACTGTCATTGTCATCCCTGTGCCTGGCAGTGTGCCTGAAATTTACTAGATATTTAATAAATATTTGTTGACTAAATAACATTTTGTTTATAAATCAATAAAGTGAATAAATTTGGTTTTTGTCCCAAATTTGTATTTCAAAATGCTGGAATTGATTTTCTTTTCAATACTTTACAGCAAAAAAAAAAAAAGAAAAGAAAAACAACAAAAAAGGAAAAGAAACAGGAAAAAGAAAAGAAAATCTGCCTTTAGGTTAACTCTATTCAAGAATCATTAGTGTACTTTTGCAAAACATTATAAAAATAATAATTATTACTGCTAATATCGATTCAGCTGCCAGGCATTTGTGATCAGCATTTCACATTTAATCCTGAGAATAACTTTATATGGTAGATATTATTATTACTCCATTTTATAAATGAGGAGACTCAGTCACAGAGACGTTATATGACATGTCCTAGGTGGCCAAGGTAATAAGAATCAAAGCTGGAATTTGAACTCAGTTTGGACTCCAAAGCCTGTGTTTAACCTGTATTTAAAAAGGGGGTTTGAAATAGTTGAAACTTTGGGCCGGCCCGGTGGCGCACTGCTATAGTGCA
>NW_007738721.1:15179-33282 GCF_000696425.1 Galeopterus variegatus | reverse complement strand
GGCGTGGGGGCAACCCCGGGGGCTGCGGTCCCGTTGCTGGTCCCGGGCCGGGGCGGGGGCGACACTGAGGGTTGCGATCCATTGCCGGACACGGAAAAAGACAAAAAAAAAAAGAAATAGTTGAAACTTTAACCTTAATTTTATTTATTTATTAATTTATTTTTAAAGATGACCGGTAAGGAGTTCTCAACCCTTGGCTTGGTGTTGTCAGCACCACACTCAGCCAGTGAGCCAACCAGCCATCCCTATATAGGATCCGAACCTGTGGCCTTGGTGTTATCAGCACCACACTCTCCCGAGTGAGCCATGGGCCAGCCCTTATCCTTAATTTTAAGAAGACTAAATATAGGAAAACTTTTGAAACTTCATGTACTTATCTGGGAAAGCCACTATGAGAATTACAATTTCTCTTTTTACTCCCTTCCCCTAATCATTTTCCATGATTAAATATTTAATTAATCCATGGTCATTGAGACTAGAGATTTCAAACCATGCTGTAGGTGATGTCGGTGAAAATGGTGGAGTAAGGACATCTGAAACTTCATCCCTCCATAAAGGCAACAACAAAAAATGGTATAAATGGTCAGAATCAACTTTTTCAGAACTCTGGAAATTTAACCAAGGCTTGTAGCAGCCAAGAAGCATATAAATATTCCAGAAAAATAGCTGAATTTCTGTAACAGTGAGATTTGTATCATTTTAACTTGCCCTAGACCATTCCTCACTGTCCAGATCATTGGTAACCTGAAAATTAGCCCATATCCCCACTGCCAGAGGGAACAGAATGGAGCTGGTGCTCCTTCAAAACCTCATTCCCGATCAGTTGTCATTATTTAACCTGTCTGGTGGTTCCCTGGAAGGTCTCACTTGAAAAGTTTGCTTATTTGATCTGACTGAGAGCTACCCAGTGCTAAAAGTTTCTCACTAGAGGATGTTTTTGGAAAACAATTCCAGGTAATTGTTTTAAAGTGACAGCTGCATGAGGCAATGAATAATGAAAAATGGCCTAATTGAAAGCTTAATAGGAAAAGCTGAGGAAGAAGATGTCCTTAGGAACTCTGAAATACTCCAACATATCCTTGGGAAACTGGAACATCATGAGATATATTCTTGGAATGTGGAAGACCATACACGTGTAGGACTGTGAGTATGGTCAGGAAAGACCTGAGAAGGCCCTAAACTCTCAACCCTGGCTGATCTTGAGGTTCTGCGCAGCAGGAAGTGAGAGTTAAGGCAGAGCTGTAAACTGCTGGCTGAGTGCTGAAGGCATGCTCTAATATGCACACATAGCCCCTTGGCAAAAACTTGGAGACTTATTGGTTCCAGGCATTTAATGAAGTCTCTGTTCAATCACCAGCAGGTCTCAATAGCAGATATGAGCAGGAAGAAAAAAGAATCAGGAACTTGAAGGTCAATCGAGATTATTGAGTCTGAGAAAAAAGAAAGAAAAAAGAATAAATAAAAATGAATGGAGTCTCAGAGACCCATTTGTGAGATTCCATCAAGTTTACTAACATACACATAACGGGAGTCTCAGAAGGAGAAAGGAAAGACAAAGGAGCAGAAAGAATATTTGAAGAAATAATGGCCCAAACTTCCCAAACCTGATGGAAAACATTAATTTACACATTCAAGAAGCTGAAGGAACTCCAAGTAGGATAAACTCAAAGAGATCCACACCTAGACACATCATAATTGAACTGTCAGAAGCCGAAGACAGACCATATTGAAAGTAGCAAAAGAAAAGCAACTTATCACACACAAGAAATCCTCAGTAAGATTAATAGCTGATTTCTCATCAGAAACAATGGAGGCTAGAAGGCAGTGAGATGGCATATTCGAAGTGCTGAAAGAAAAAAAAACTGTCAACCAAGAATTCTATTATTTGGCAAAACTATGCTAGATACACAAAAACTAAGAGCTTGTTTCTAGAAGACCTTCCCTGTAAGAAATACTAAAAGGGGTCCTTCAGACTGAACTGAAGGACAGTAGGTAGTAACTTGAATCCACATGAAGAAATGAAAAGCACCTAACTATGTAGGTAAGTATAAAAGACAGTATATAATGTATTTTTTAACATCTTTTGCCTCCTATCTGATTTAAAAGATCAATTGCATAGGGCAATAATTATAAATATGTTGATGGACACAAAATGTATAAAGATGTAATGTGGGACAATAACAGTAGAAAGGACATGGTGAGAGTGGAGCTATAGAGGAGCAAATTTTATGTCTATTATTAAAACTTAGTTGGTATTAATATGAATTAGAATTACAGTAAGATGGGCCGGCCCCGTGGTGCGCTCAGGAGGGTGCGGCGCTGGGAGCGCAGCAACGCTCCCGCCAGCCAGCGTTTGGATCCTATATAGGACTGGCCAGTGTGCTCACTGGCTGAGCGCGGTGCAGGCGACTCCACACCAAGGGTTGTGATCCCCTTACCGGTCACGAAAAAGACAAAAAAAAAAAATTACAGTAAGATGTAAATGGTAATGTCCAGGGCAACTGCTAAGAAAATAACTCAAATATATATAGCAAAAGAAATAAGACAATTGAAATGGTACATTTGAAATATCTATTTAACACAAAAGAATGCAGTAATGGAGGTAGTGAGAAATGAAAAAAGACATAAGACAGTGAAAACAAGTAGCAAAATAGCAGGTAGATATTCTACTTTATCACTAATTACATTAAATTAAATGGATTAAACTCTCCAATTAAAAGGCAGAACGTGACAGAATGTATTTTTTTTTTTTTTTTTAAAGATGACCGGTAAGGGGATCCTAACCCTTGGCTTGGTGTTGTCAGCACCACGCTCAGCCAGTGAGTGAACCGGCCATCCCTATATGGGATCCGAACCCGTGGCCTTGGTGTTATCAGCACCGCACTCTCCCGAGTGAGCCACAGGCCGGCCCCAGAATGTATTTTAAAACCATGATCCAACTACATGCTGTCTATAAGAACTTCACTTTAGATTCAAAGACACAAGTAAGTTTAAAGTAAAAGAGAAATGGAAAAAGATATATGATGCAAACAGTAACCAAAAGAGAGCTGGAGTGGCTACACTAGTAACAGACAAGATAGGCTTAACACAAAAATTGTCACTAGAGACAAAGATGGAAACTGTAATGATAAAAGGCTCTATCCATTAAGAAGGTAAAGCAATTATAAATATATATGCATCTAACAACAGAGCCCCAAAATACACTAAACAAAAACTGACACAATTGGAGAAATAGACAATTCAACAATAGTAGCTGGAGACTGGAATATTCCACTTTCAATAACGGATAAAACAACTAGACAGAAGATCAGCAAAAAAATAGATGAGTTGAACAACTATAAACCAATCAGACCTAACATATCCACAGAACACTTCCCAAAATTGCAACAAAAAATTAGTAAAAGACATGTTCTTCTCAAATGCACATAGAACATTCTCCAGGAGAGACCATATGTTAGACCCTAAGACAAGTCTCAATAAATTCAAAATGACTCAAATCATACAAAGTATGTTTTCTAACCACAGTGGAAATTAGAAATCACTAACAGAAATAAATTTGGAAAATTCACAAATACATGGAAATTAAACATAGTCCTAAATAATCAATGTGTCAAAGAAAAAATCACAAGGGAAATTAGAAATACTTTGACATGAATAAAAATGAAGGTGCATAATGGGGAAAAGATCACTGGTTGCCAGTGTTTGAGGGTAGGAGGATGGGACAGATAAATAGGTGGAGCATAGAGGATTTTGGGGGCAGCAAATCTATTCTGTATGACTGCAATCATGAATACATGATATTATGCATTTGGCAAAACCCAAAAAACTGTACAACACAAACCTAATGTAAAATTAAGTAAATAATAATATATCAATATTGGTTCATAATTGTAACAAATGGGGGCCAGCCCATGGCTCACTTGCGAGGGTGTGGTGCTGATAATACCAAGGCTATGGGTTCAGATCCCTATAGAGGGATGGCTGGTTAGTTCACTTCGGAGAGTGTGGTGCTGACAACACGAAGTCAAGGGTTAAGATCCACTTACTGGTCATCTTCAAAAAACTAATAATAATTGTAACAAATGTGCCACACTAATATAACATGTCAATAGTTGGAGAAACTGTATGTGTGTGTAGAGAGGGTATGGGAACTTTCTTTTTTAAAAAAAATCAACCATGAGCCAGCCCGTGGCTGACTTGGGAGAGTGTGGTACTGGTAACACCAAGGCCATGGGTTTGAATCCCATATACAGATGGCCAGTTTGCTCACTTGGGAGAGCATGGTGCTGACAACACCAAGCCAAGGGTTAAGATCCCCTTACCAGTCATCTTTTAAAAAAAATCGACCAACCAACCAAACAAACAAATAAATAAATACATAACATACCAACACTTCCAGGATGCACCTAGATCACCGCTTAGAGGTACATTTATAGATGTAAATGCAAATATTAAAAAATCTCAAGTCAGTAATCTAAACTTGCACCTGAAGAAACTAGGGGAAAAACATCAAACTCAACCCAAAAGAAGAAGGAAGAAAATAATAAAGATTAGAGCATAAATAAATGAAATACAGAACAAAAAACAAAATAGAAAATCAACATAACTAAAAGTTGGTTCTTTGA
Source organism: Galeopterus variegatus (assembly GCF_000696425.1). Taxonomy (NCBI): domain Eukaryota; kingdom Metazoa; phylum Chordata; class Mammalia; order Dermoptera; family Cynocephalidae; genus Galeopterus; species Galeopterus variegatus. The sequence goes on along the minus strand of NW_007738721.1, from coordinate 28,657 downwards.
AAAGATCAACAAAACTGACAGACCTTTAGCTAGACTGATCAAGAAAAGAGAGAAGACTCAAATTATTAAAACCAGAAATGAAAGAGGACACACTACTACCAACCTTACAGACATAAAAGGATTATAAGGGAAAGTTATGAACAACTGCATGCCAGTAATTAGATAATCTGGATGAAACAGACACATTCCTAGAAAGAAACAAACTACTGAAACTAACTTGAGAAGAAATAGAACATCTAAAATAGACCTATATCAAGTAAAGAGATTGAGTTAGTGGTCCAAAAACTTCTCACAAAGAAAAGCTCAGGACCAGACAGCTTCATTGTTGAATCTACTAAATGTTTAAAGAATTAACACCAAACCTTCATGAAGTCTTCTAAAATACAGAACAGGAGAGAACATTTCCTAAGGCTGGTATTACTATGATACTAAAATCAAAGATATCACAAGAAAAGAAATTTACAGATCAATGTCTCTTATGAATATAAATGCAAAAATCCTCAGCAAATACTTGCAAACCAAATTCAACAGACTATATCAAATGGACTGTACACCATGACCAAGTGGGATTTATCCCAGGAATGCGAGGTTAATTCAACATATAAAAATCAATCGATGTCGGGCCGGCCCGGTGGCGCACTGGATGGTGCGCCGCTTGGGAAGCACGGCGGCGCTCCTGCCGAGGGTTCGGATCCCACATACAGACCAGATCCCGCTCACTGGCTGAGCGAGGTCAAGGCGCGACACAGAGGGTTGCGATCCCGTTGCCGGTCCCGGTCCAGTATGGGCGCGACACTGAGGGTTGCGATCCGTTGCCGGACACGAAAAAAGAGACAAAAATAAATAAATAAATAAATACGGACAGGGTTTGAATACACATCTCTTCAAAGAAGATATACAAATGACCAATATGCACCTGAAAAGATGCTCCATGTCTTAAGTCATTAGGGAAATGCAAATCAAAACCATAATGAGACACTACTACTTTACACTCACTAGGATGGCTGTAATAGAAAAGACAGAGAATGACAAGTGTTGACAAAAACATGGAGACATTAGAGCTCTCAATACAACGTGCATGGGAATGTCAAATGGTGCAGCCACTGTGGAAAACAGTTTGTCATTTCCTTAGAAAAGTTAACTTTGTGCCAGCCAACCACAAAAAAAAAAAAAAAAGCTAAACATAAGTCACCATATGACCCAGCAATTCTACCAGGTATGCACCCAAGAGTTAAAAATATATGCCTATAGGGGCCAGCCCGGTGGCGCACTGCTGTAGTGTGCCGCTTGGGAAGCGCGGTGGCGCTCCCACCGAGGGTTCGGATCCCACATACAGACCGATTCCCGCTCACTGGCTGAGTGAGGCGCGGGAGCGACGCCGAGGGTTGCGATCCCGTTGCTGGTCCCGGTCCGGTAGGGGGGCGACACTGAGGGTTGCGATCCATTGCCGGACACGGAAAAAGACAAAAAAAATATATATATATATATATATATATATATATGCCTATAGAAAAACTTGTACATGAATGGTCATAGAAGCATTATTTATAATAGTCAGAAAGTAGAAACAATCCATATGCCTAATAAGTGAATGCACGAACTGATGTTATATCCATATAATGGAATATTATTCAACCTTAGAAAGGAATGAAATACTGATACATGCTACAACACAGACGAACCTTAAAAACAACATGCTATGTGAAAAGAGCCAGACACAAACAGCCACATGCCATATGTTTTGTTTATATGAAATGTCTAGAATAGGCCAATCTACAGGGACAGAAAGTAGATTTTGTAGTTGCCTGGGAGAGAGAAATGGGGAGTGATGGCTGTTTCTTTTCAGGGTGGTGAAAATGTTCTGGAATTAAATAATGGTGATTGTTGTACAACCTTGTGAATGCACTGAATTGTATACTTTATAGTGTTGCATTTATGGTATGTGGATATCTCACTGTAAAAAGAACCATGTTGTAATACATAAAGCACCAGATGCCAGGAGAACATACATCTTGGTAGATGGAAAAAAGAGAAGTAAAGATTCAGACTCTTCCTTCACCAAGGCCAAAATGAGTCAGTGGTAAGGCTGGGAGCCATGCAGGTGGTCCCTTGTGACCTCCCCTTTTCTTCCATTTCTAGTATATTCTTCCATTTTTTTAATACCATTAACTTGATTCATAACACTATTTAATATTCAATATGAAAATGTTACAAAGAGAAATAATGTGTCATGTGACTGGTTAAGGATGGTTCCTCCATCTAGGGCTTTAAGTGTTCTCTGCTTTTTTCCTTTTTGTGGTGGAGGGGGACATTAACACCTGTAAGTCAGTGGTGAGCTCTGTGCAAGCAGGCTCCTCCACCTCTGCATCTCCTCCTGCCTGCTTTCCCCAGCCATTAAAAGTGACTGTAAAGCAATTTGCAGTGAAAACAATTTAGCCAAGTTTGTTATCCTTCCTCCAAAATTATCTCAGTTCTCCAACCCTTCACTCTGTCTTAGGTCATTCACGGCCTTGCACCTATCAGCTCACTGTTTCCTCTTAAGTCAGCAATAGGATCCTTGCATTTCTCCCTAGTGAAATCAACATATGGGGCCTGTCTGTATTATCCTATTTCTTCCTCCTGTTTTAGAGCATTCTTTTCTTCACTGAGGTTGTGCCTAGGCAATGGAGAGAATGAGTATGAAGTGACTCAAAAGCTGAAATCTGGGGACTCTACAACAACTCTTTTTCTGTGAATCAAATGATATGAGCATTTTAGATTCAGAGGGCACTGTAGTAGAGATTATTTCCATTGCTGGTTCAATTCTTGCATTTTATAGATAAACTAAGGTACACTGACACCTAGTCCATGGCCTTATTCACACCTTTATGGGAGTGAAATGTGACAAACTTTTTGTTAGCATCAAAGACTATCTCAGTGGGCCGGCCTGTGGCTCACTCGGGAGAGTGCGGTGCTGATAACGCCCCGGGTTCGAATCCCATATAGGGATGGCTGGTTTGCTCACTGGGTGAGCGTGGTGCTGACAACACCAAGCCAAGGGTTAAGATCCCCTTACTGGTCATCTTTAAAAAAAAAAAAAAAGACTATCTCAGAATCAAAGTTTAAGAGGAAAACTCAAATATTTCGCATAAGCCTTTTGCTGTAGAACAATTTAAGAGGATTCTTAAAATAAGGGGACATTTCTAAACCTGTTGGGTTTTTTTCCCTCCAGATTCTTCTCTACAGGTCCAGACAGATGGGCTACATTTCCTTTCTAGTAACTGAGGAGGCAGAGAACAATCGAGGACTGACGCATGTCATCACTATCCTGAATGTACTGAAATCCTAACAGCTTTAGCAGAAAAATTGTCCAAAGCAGGCAGTGAAAATAAATTTAAAACAGGACAAACTCCAAAACTATGTATGCTAGAATCCCAAGGCAGGCAGGGAAAACTGGTTGCTTGGAGAAAGGCAGTCGAAGAAATAAGCAGTGATATTCTGATATGTGTGAAGTCTTTGGGGATGGAGTAACCCCTCTCCTTTATTCATCTACGTACACTCATGACCCATGAGAACCTGACTGCCCACATGAAGCTCCTCAACACAAGACCTCTGACTGCATCACATAAACCCTTTTTTAGGGGCAAAGTCTAAAGGATCTGAAATGGTGAGCCTATATCATAATCAAAGTTCTGACAATAGCCTTGACAAAGACTCTCTTGACAGTGAGGAAGAAAGGACAAATAACCTCATAGAATACTCCCTGGCAGTGAGGAACATGGAAGCAGCCAGGGCTCTGGATCAGGAAGACCTGGGTTTGAATCTTGGCTCTGTCACTTTCTGGGTAAGTGACTGACTTAGCATCATTTACTTCACAGGGCAGTTTGAGGATTAAATGGAAGAGCATGTGTAAAGCACCTAGCATTGACTGGGCACAGGGCAGGTGCTCAGCAGTAATGATGTCGTATCTGTATTTGCCATTAAGCAGAAACCCTGGGGATATCCAGAGGTGGCCTGGCCAGCAGCTCGAGAAGTGGGGAATTCTCAGGTGGAAATGGAGTCCTCTGCTCTAAAGGTCCTATTCAAGTTAGAAACTAACTTCAAGATAAAATGCATAAAAAGCTGAATTGTCATCATTTGGCTCCTATTACAAGGGAACAAAGAGCTTCATGACTTGTAAGTGGTTCTGCCACTTCTTAATGGTGTGAACCTAGGGCAAGTTGTCAACATTTCCGAGTCTTAACTTCCTCATCTGCAAAATGAGGATAATAATGTCTACATCACAAGAACTGCTAGAAAATGAAAATGAGATACAGGAGAGAACATGTACCGAGCATTTACCATGTGCCAAACACTATTCTAAGAACTTACCTGCATGTTATCTCACTTGCATAAGTACTAATATAGTGCCTGGGACATAATAAGCACCTCATAAATGTAGGTATTAAAGAAATGTTACAGGGCAGAGGAAGAATTACTAAGATTCCCAGAGAAGAAAAGATACCTTATTATACAGGTGGGAGAAAAAATGTAAAATAGTTACTGGGTGTGACAATCTCAAAACTTTTGAACCATTACAAATTAAACAACCACCCTAAATTACTCCAAAGGACAGGCCCACATTGTTATCTTCATCTTAATGTTTATGCCTCTCTGAATCTGAGAAGAAGCTGCCAGGATTCCGGTACATATCGAAAAGTGATGAGCACACCCTGAAGTGTGCAAACTTCTATGTGTCTGCAACTATCTCAAGGAAACCAATGGTTTAGGGTTAGGGACTGGGGGTGGGGGGTGGTATAAGAAGCAATAGAGTGTCTCTGTGACCACAGCTCAATTTGCTTTCGTAGTGGGGCCATATCTATGTCATTGATATTCTCAGTAGTGGGATAATTCAATGGAGTATAGTTTGGATTTTCCTCTTATTCTCTCAGTGCTTATGTTCTTTGGTACAATACTGATGTGCCACACACAAGCCAGAATGTGCATGTGCTCTATCTGAATAAGGTACAGTCTTTCTACATCATAGAGTCCTTCAGTTTCTAAAATCATGGAGCTTGGATTGTTAGAATGAACGAAGCGACTAAAAGAATTTTTTAAAATAAGCCATCAGTCTGGGCTTGTGTAGGTGAATGAAGGAGATGCAATTTAAAGTCAGGGAAAACAGTATACTTAACATTTAGGATTATCAACCACCGCTGGTTTTCCATAACATATTTCATTCCTGATTTCATCTGAGAGAGATTTGATTATTACTACCATTCAAAGAGTGGTACCTTACTAATAAGCTCTTAGCACATCTTTGAGGTGGATTTCAGATTCAAAATAGACTGACCCCACCACACTGCTGACTTGTTCCATCAGTGCTTGTCAATATCATAGGGACTTCATGCAAGAGATTTACGAGGTTGTAATTACCTGGAACCTACAGGTGAATCCAGGTTTTGTGGGGCCTAAACATTATCTAATTTGGGAAATCCTCTCTAATAAAACATGCAAAATTATGAATACAAAAATTGCTAGGGCCCCTCCCAGGACCTTGGAAAGGGCCTGTGCAAGTGAGGAGCCCTGAAGCTTAGGCTCCATTCAATTCATGGTAAATCCATCTCAGCTGGCACATTTTTATGAACTTTTGTATTTCAGAGAAAAATAACTGTTTCAACTTGTAAACATCCCAGAACTGTGTCATATCAGTCAGAAAATTCCTGACATCCTCCCCTGGCAACCTGTCTTTGGAAAGAGATGCTTATATCTAATTATGGCAAGCGTTTCCTCAAGCAAATTAGCTTTGTCTATTAGAAAGACTTGACCCCAAACAAAGGAGCCCAGCCCCCAATGTATACTTGGTGTATTGTGACCATTGTGCCAGTCTTTGAAAGTAACTGTGAATCAGTTTGAGGGGTACAGCTCTATTCAGATCACATGATATGAGTATTAGTGTCCAACATGAGGTAGCTCTTATTATTTTTTTACCACAATGAAGCAAATGCCTGTTTCTGCTATTTAAGATTAACATAGAAACTCAAGATAAACAAGTTGGTGCCTCCACCATTATAAGTCCTTCCTAACCCACCACACCTTCCTATGTTGTCATCCCCCTATCTTGTTACCCTGCAGCACAGATCCTGGCATGGCTCTCATGTTTTTTTCCCAGCAATATCCATCTTCCTCCTTCCAGTATGAAAGTCTCTTGTGGACAAAGTCTCTGTCCTATTCCAATTTGGACCCCCCACACTTAGTACAGTGCCTAGCACACAGTGGGCATGGCACCCAGTAAATGTTTTTTAATTAATTCATTAAGCTTTATTATTTGTGATTTTTTCCCCATATTACCTACATAACCACCATGAAACTTGGATTCTTTTTTCTTTTTTTTTAAGATGACCAGTAGGGGGTTATAACCCTTGACTTGGTGTTGTCAGCACCATGCTCACCCACGAGCTAACCGGCCATCCCTACATGGGATCTGAACCCATGGCCTTGGTGTTATCAGCACCACACTCTCCCGAGTGAGCCACAGGCCAGCCCGAAACTTGGATTCTTATAAGGGACTTTCAGTCTTTTAGAATGCTTTGTAAAGGTGGATTAAGACATTTGTATTGACATTACCAAAACCTCTTGGTTAAGACATTTGTATTGACGCTACCAAAACCTCTTGGTGGAGGGGCCCGAGACAGCTCTCTTATGTGCAGATGAAAGCAAAGCAGATGCCCATTGTTCTTTCCCCAAGTCAGGCATCAGCAAATTGATGAGGGGAGAGAAGAGGCCACCACAGATGGACACATGCAGGAACTAGTCATCTAGCTGCACACACATCCTGAACCCTTCCTCTAACCCAAGATGAACTGTGTGAAACTGGGTTTCTGAACCACAAGACAGGTGGACTATCCTTTCCAAAGTCAGGTTTAGAGGAGAATCTTCAACTGGCCGGTTAGCTCAGTTGGTTAGAGTGTGGTATTGATAACACCATGGTCAAGGGTTCAGATCCCCATACCAGCCCGTCACCAAAAAACAAAAAAACTTCACCTCGAGTCAAAAATCCCCTGAAGGCCATTGAACGTGCCCACTAGGATTTGCCTGTGTCACAGAGAAATCACAGACATGTTAAGCTGAAAGGGAGTAAAACCTTCAATACTTTTTCTTAAAGAGGAGTCAGGAAAAAAGTATATGGAATTAGGCTAGAGCAATGTCTTTTCTTTACAGATATTTTTCACACTGTAGCTTAACGTAAATACCATCTTTTCCCACACCTCAAAGCTTTGCATTGCCCACAGATAATTCATAAATTCAGAGGTATATAATTTTGAAAACTAATGTTCTGGGTGATTGGGGAGAGGAGTATTCTGGGAGAGGTTTTCTGAAATTCTTTCTACGTCACCATTTACAAAAAACTGGCACTGAGAAAGCATCTGCACACCTTTTGCTCCCTGGAGGACTTTCTGTTAAGCTTTGTTCTCTGCAGCTACATGTTAAACATTCTTAGGCAGTGTAGTGGATTGAATTATGTTCCCCCAAAACTCACTGAAGCTTGAATTATGTCCCCCAAGTCTGATATATTAGAAACTTAGCCCCACTGTGACTGTTATCAGTGTGAGAAATCCTATTATGGTAATTGAAAGGTGGAGCCTTGAAAAGGTGATTGGATTGTAGGATTGTGCAGTAGTGGATGGATTAAAAACGGTGGTCAGGAGGTGGTTCTGAGGCCTTTATGTCCTTCTCTTGTTCTCTCTGCTCTCTCAGCTTCCACCATCTTGCAATGTGAGATCACTGAATCACTGTCACCATCACCAGATGGACTTTGGGCTTCCCAGCCTCTCTTGCAATGTGAGATCCCTGAATCACTGTCACCATCACCAGATGGACTTTGGGCTTCCCAGCCTCAGAAACTGTAATTTCATTTCCTTTATCAATTACCCAGTTCCAAGTATTTTGTTATAAGCAATGAAAATGGACTAGTACAAGCAGTTAGGAACTCTGCATGTGAGCAGAAATCTAAGTTAAATTCAGCATAGTTTCAAGGACCATTCATGTGTCAGGGCAGCATCATACGGCCTCCTATAACTATACTAATTTCTTTCTTTCTTTCTTTCTTTTTGGCAGCTGGCCCATACTGGGATCCGAACCCATGACCTTGGTGTTATTGGTGCTATGCTCTCCCAGGTAAGCTAACTGGCCCACATACTTGCTCGGTGCCTTTTATTGCCCATGTCAAAGATCACTACCAAGGAAGGCAGAGCATATCTACACAAGCTTCTTGGCCTCTTTGTACCTTAGTTTCCCTATTTGAAAAAAATGAATGGATCTTAAGACATATTTTCAGCGTTCATAATGGCTTATACCCAGCTAACAAAGAACTGTATGGTGTTTTTATACATAAATAGTTTTTTACATTTGTATCTTCTGTTTCACTTACAACTCATTTAGAAATTGAAACCCGTGCCATGCCTGAAATGTTCCGAAGCTCACTTCACTGATTAAGTTGCAACGAAGATTTCTACAAAAAAAAGAAAAAGAAGCCAAATGACAAGAAGAAAGAAGATATTCTGAAAGTAATTCTAAATTTATACACAATGAAACATAATCTCAATACTTTCTCCATACACCAAAGAAATACCACTGTGGAAGCTACTGGCTTATGATTTATACTCATATTTACACATGTGATGTATTAGATACAAAACAGTGCAATACTCAGTAGATACTTATGTTAAGTGATCTTCATTTCTCTAGATAGGGTTTCACAACTTCAGTGCTATTTGACATTTTGACATTTTGAGCTGGATAGTTCTTTGTTGTGGGGGTTTGTCCTGTACATTGTAGGTTGTTCAGCAGCATTCCTGGTCTCTGCCCACTATATGCAAGAAGCACACCCACAGTTGTAACAACCCAAAATGTCTTCAGACATTGCCAAATGTCACCTGGGTTCAAAATCACACTGGCTGACAGCCATTGCTCTATCACAATTCACTCTGATCATGTAATAATGCTCACACTAATCTTTGCTAGAGATGAAAAGGGTTTGCTGTGTAATTTTAGTAACTTACTACTAATAAAATTTTAATCATATTTCAAAATGGACAGCAAAGAGGTTTACAATTTTTATAAAAATTCCAAATATAATAAAGTTGTTACTGTAACTTACAGAGACTTCAAAAAAGGCAGCGCTTCAAATGTGCGTCTTTCAATGGCCTGTATTTTATTACAGGATAGATCTCTAGAAAAAGGAAAAGGAAAATATTGCCTTGATTGGCTATTAGGTACATAATTAGTAGGAAAAAATAGTAGAGTTTAGAGTGATAATATTGAATATGGAATTTCTGTCTAGACTTTAAACCTTTGGACTTGTAGTTGAACTTTCAAGAGCCCCTCACCTTCCCTATATCTCTCCCAGTAGTCTCCCCGTCATGATCCTCATAAATAAAAATACAATTATAGATTTTGACAGATTTTGGGGATAATCTTTCCTGAGCCCAGGAGAATTGACTAGATGACCTTTTATAGTCTCATCAAATTCTAGATTATCAGCTCCAAGTTTTTATCTATATGTATAATTTCTAATATTAAAAGGAATATTCTCACATTCATACACCTTCCTGTTTTAGCTGTTTTTCTAAGCCAGTTCAATAACTAGAAGAAATAAAAGATGTCTACTGGCCAGCCACAAAAGAAAGAAGAAAGAAGAAGAAACAAAATATCACTTGAAAGGAAGTTAATCCTCTATTCAGAATTACACTTTCCATCATATTAGTAGAAATTTATTTTTGGTTTTATATTGCCTTAATATTAAATGAAAGGAGTTTTTTTTTTTTTTTGTCCTTTTTTGTGACCGGCTGCACCGCGCTCAGCCAGGGAGCGCACCGGCCATCCCTATATAGGATCCGAACCCGCAGCGGGAGTGCTGCTGCGCTCCCAGCTCCGTACTCTCCCGAGTGTGCCACGGGCTCGGCCCTAAAAGGAGTTTTTGTTTTTTTGTTTTGTTTTGTTTTGTTTATTTATTTATTTTTTAATTATTATTTTTTTTATATAAAGATGACCGGTAAGGGGATCTTAACCCTTGACTTGGTGTTGTCAACACCACGCTCAGCTAGTGAGTGAACTGGCCATCCCTATATAGGATCCGAACCCGTGGCCTTGGTGTTATCAGTACCGCACTCTCCCGAGTGAGCCACGGGCCAGCCCCACGAAAGGAGGTTTTTTTTTTTTTTTTTCCTTTTTGTCTTTTTTTGTGTCCGGCAACGGATCGCAACCCTCAGTGTCGCACCGATACCGGACCAGGACCGGCAACGGGATCGCAACCCTCGGCGTCGCTCCCGCGCCTCGCTCAGCCAGTGAGCGGGAACCGGTCTGTATGTGGGATCCGAACCCTCGGCGGGAGCACCACCACGCTCCCGAGCGGCGCACTGTAGCAGTGTGCCACCGGGCCGGCCCTGAAAGGAGTTTTTTTAATTAAATGGTGAGACAACAAAAATCAACATGGAACTAGGTTTTTATTAGAAAACACCCATTCTTGGGCCAGCCCAGTGGCACACTGGAGAGTGCGCCGCTTGGGAGCGCGGCAGCACTCCTGCCGAGGGTTCGGATCCCATGTGGAGACCGGTTCCCGCTCACTGGCTGAGCGAGGTGCGGACACGGCAGGATAGATCTCTAGAAAAAGGAAAAGGAAAATATTGCCTTGATTGGCTATTAGGTACATAATTAGTAGGAAAAAATAGTAGAGTTTAGAGTGATAATATTGAATATGGAATTTTTGTCTAGACTTTAAACCTTTGGACTTGTAGTTGGACTTTCAAGAGCCCCTCACCTTGCCTGTATCTCTCCCAATAGTCTCACCATCATGATCCTCATAAATAGAATATACAATTATAGATTTTGACAGATTTTGGAGATAATTTTTCCTGAGCCCAGGAGAATTGACTAGATGACCTTTTATAGTCTCATCAAATTCTAGATTATCAGCTCAAAGTTTTTAGCTGTATGTATAATTTCTAATATTAAAAGGAATATTCTCATATTCATACACCTTCCTGTTTTAGTTCTGTTTTTCTAAGCCAGTTCAATAACTAGAAGAAATAAAAGATATCTACTGGCCAGACACAAAAGAAAGAAGAAAAAGGAAGAAGAAACAAAATATCACTTGAAAGGAAGTTAATCCTCTATTCAGAATTACACTTTTCATCATATTAGTAGAAATTTATTTTTGGTTTTATATTGCCTTAATATTCAATGAAAGGAGTTTTTTTAATTAAATGGTGAGACAACAAAAATCAACCTGGAACTAGGTTTTTATTAGAAAACACCCATTCTTGACCACGACTGACTCTCTTATTTCTGTTGATTCCAGCTTGTCCCTCACTTTTCACCTGGATGGGTATAACTGTTCTCTGACTTGTATCTCTGGCTGTAGTCTCTCCCTTTCTAATCCATCCTGCACAGTCACCAGATGAACTGTCTAGAACTGGTTCTCAAAGACCAGCATCACCTGGGAACTTACTGAAGATGCAAATTCTAGGCCCTACTCTAGACCAACAGACTCAGCAACTGTGGGGATGGAGTCCAGAACCTGTTCTAACCAGGCCAAGTGATTCTGATGCATGCTTATTTGTCTCAGAGCACTGCTGTGACAACAGGGGCCCCCGGGTGGCTCCCTTGCCTAGCGTTCAAAGCCCTAGAAGATCTGCTTCCAATCTTCTATTCTCCCTACTTGTACCCTACATGTACTCATCGCATTCCTCAAATCCTTTCCTGTGTTCTCCCTTTCTGCCACTTTCCCTTTGCAAGCATAGAATATTCTCTTGAAGATGTCTGTCTGATGATACCCAAAGACCCTTCAAGGTCCTGTTAAACAGCACTGCTCTAAGTAACATCTTCCCTGACACAACTCGAAGTCTTCTCTCCTTCTTCTGTGTTCCAGAAACAATTTATACCTCTTAGTGCCCATACTCATTTTGGTTTTTTTGTTTGTTTGTTTGTTTTTTTAAAGATGACCGGTAAGGGGATCTTAACCCTTGACTTGGTGCCATCAGCACCACACTCACCCAGTGAGCCAACCAGCCATCCCTATATGGGATCCGAACCCGTGGCCTTGGTGTTATCAGCACCGCACTCTCCCGAGTGAGCCACAGGCCGGCCCCATTTTGTTATTTTTAATACAGTTATTTTTGCATCCCATTTCTTCAGAGCATAAACTTGAAAGCATGGACTAGGTTTTGCTCGTCTGCATTCCTCAAGATGTTTAAAACCAACACGTGCTGGTTAAAAAAAATAAAAATAGAAAAATAAAACCAACACGTGGAAATAAAGCAAACTCAAATATTTATAAAGTAAATAAATAGCTGGGGAATGAGTAGAAGAAGGACAGTGACTATTTTAAAAAGAAATGTAGTTGTGCTGCTTCATGGCCTCTTCTGCTGCTCTGCAGCACTGTCACCCACTTAGTGCTTGTTGTATTGTGGTTTGAGCTTATAAGTTTCTTTACCCTGAGAGATCATGATTTCCTAGAAGGTAGTGACCCTGTCTTTCTCATCTTTGTGTCTCCAATAGTGGGCGTAGTGCTTGGCATATTATTCTTTTTTAGCTTTTATTTATTGACTGGCATATTTTCTAATGAATGAGAATACACATGCCAACATGGGATAATGAGCTTAACAAAGTATTTCATAGTAGAAGTAATGAAGGGCCTACTCCACTGAGCAGTTTTCTCGTTTGTTTTTCTCCAGAATGTGTGTGTGCAGTTTGGGAGGCCAGATGGCAGAGGTGCCCAAGAAGACCAATATGAAAGTGGTCATCCTTGTAAGGCATAGAAGGTTTGATAGTTCAAAAGACTATTTTTAGTGTCACATGAGGCTCTTTATACCCACCTTCCCTTAAGCCTTCTACATTTGAATGAAGTATCTGTTTGCTAAAGAGCATCATTAATTAGCTTAGTAAGAATTAATGACATACACACCTCTGGATCCATGGAGAAAAGATAAAATTCAAGCTTTCACAGCAAAGAACATGGTATCTCAAAACAGACAGAAATACTATACAAACATTTCTAGCTATACCATTTAACCATCATTTTGAAACATCTATTTTTAATATGAGTATAACAATTCCTGCATTGAAATTGTTAATATCAGTCGTTCTCTTGGTTCCTTAACCATTCTTAATATTACTTGCATAATTCATCTGTTTAGTTAATTAATATTTAAATGTTAATTTAGATTAAATTATCATAAAATTCTGGGTTAATGGCATTCAAATTAACATAGGTGGTCTATATTTTCTTCTCCTTTAGGCAACAATCTGAGGTTAACTTTAATTCCTCTCATTCTACTAAACCAACTTTTTTGGACCTTTTTAAAAGGGAAGATTGTAAATATTTTAGGCTTTGCGGGCCACATAAAGTCTGTTACATATTCTTTGTTTCTTTTCTTTTTCTATTTCAGCCTTTTGAAAATGTAACAATCATTCTTAATTTATAGGCTGTACAAGAACAGGCTGTGGATCAAATTTGATCC